>NW_027478573.1:355408-543104 GCF_051014685.1 Ptiloglossa arizonensis | reverse complement strand
GAAAAACACACATACCGTTGTAATCGGGCGAGTTTCTGCTTTCAGATGCATTAGGAAATTCTCGAGTTCGTCAATCCGTTCTCGAGATATGGGAGATTGAAGTTAAGGAATGCTTGAGAAACCATCAAAATTTTCGGAAGTCTGATACTCGAAACCAATAACTACAAAGGCCTAGGGGGAAAATACACATACCGTTGTAATCCGGCGAGTTTCTACTTTCACATGCAACAGGAATTTCTCGAGTTCGTCAATCCGTTCGCGAGATATGGGAGTTTGAAGTTAAGGAATGGTTGAGAAACCATCAAAATTTTCGCAAGTCTGATACTTGAAACCAATAACTACAACGGCCTAGGGGCAAAATACACATACCGTTGTAATTGGGAGAGTTTCTACTTTCAGATGCAACAGAAATTTCTCGAGTTCGGCAATCCGTTCGCGAGATATGGGAGTTTGAAGTTAAAGAATGCTTGAGAAACCATCAAAATTTTCGAAAGTCTGATACTCGAAACCAATAACAACTATGGCCCAGAGGAAAAACACACATACCATTGTAATCGGGCGAGTTTCTGCTTTCAGATGCAATAGGAAATTCTCGAGATCGTCAATCCGATCTCGAGATATGGGAGTTTGAAGTTAAGGAATGCTTGAGAAACCATCAAAATTTTCGGAAATCTGATCCTCGAAACCAATAACTACAAAGGCCTAGGGGAAAAATACACATACCGTTGTAATCGGGCGAGTTTCTACTTTCACCTGCAACAGGAATTTCTCGAGTTCGTCAATCCGTTCGCGAGATATGGGAGTTTGAAGTTAAGGAATGGTTGAGAAACCATCAAAATTTTCGCAAGTCTGATGCTTGAAACCAATAACTACAACGGCCTAGGGGCAAAATACACATACCGTTGTAATTGGGAGAGTTTCTACTTTCAGATGCAACAGAAATTTCTCGAGTTCGGCAATCCGTTCGCGAGATATGGGAGTTTGAAGTTAAGGAATGCTTGAGAAACCATCAAAATTTTCGAAAGTCTGATACTCGAAACCAATAACAACTATGGCCCAGAGGAAAAACACACATACCGTTGTAATCGGGCGAGTTTCTGCTTTCAGATGCATTAGGAAATTCTCGAGTTCGTCAATCCGTTCTCGAGATATGGGAGATTGAAGTTAAGGAATGCTTGAGAAACCATCAAAATTTTCGGAAGTCTGATACTCGAAACCAATAACTACAAAGGCCTAGGGGGAAAATACACATACCGTTGTAATCCGGCGAGTTTCTACTTTCACATGCAACAGGAATTTCTCGAGTTCGTCAATCCGTTCGCGTGATATGGAAGTGTGAAATTAAGGAATGGTTGAGAAACCATCAAAATTTTCGCCAGTCTGATAATCGAAACCAATAACTACAAAGGCCTAGGGGAAAAGTACACATACCGTTGTAATCGGGCGAGTTTCTACTTTCACGTGCAACAGGAATTTCTCGAGTTCGGCAATGCGTTCGCGATATATGGGAGTTTGAAGTTAAGGAATGGTTGTGAAACCACCAAAATTTTCGCTGGTCTGATACTCGAAACCACTAACTGGAATGGCCTAGGGCAAAAATACACATACCGTTGTAACCGGTCGAGTTTCCACTTTCAGGTGCAACAGGAATTTCTCGAGTTCGTCAATCCGTTCGCGAGATATGGGAGTTTGGTGTTAAGGAATGGTTGAGAAACCATCAAAATTTTCGCTGGTCTGATACTCGAAACCAATAACTGGAATGGCCTAGAGGAAGAGTACACACACCATTGTAATCGGGCGAGTTTCTACTTTCAGATGCAACCGAAATTTCTCGAGTTCGTCAATCCGTTCGCGAGATATGGAAGTGTGAAGTTATGGAATGGTTGTGAAACCACCAAAATTTTCGCTGGTCTGATACTCGAAACCACTAACTGGAATGGCCTAGGGCAAAAATACACATACCGTTGTAACCGGTCGAGTTTCCACTTTCAGGTGCAACAGGAATTTCTCGAGTTCGTCAATCCGTTCGCGAGATATGGGAGTTTGGTGTTAAGGAATGGTTGAGAAACCATCAAAATTTTCGCTGGTCTGATTCTCGAAACCATTAACTACAAAGGCCTACGGGAAAAATACACATACCTTTGTAACCGGGCGAGTTTCCACTTTCAGATGCAACAGGAATTTCTCGAGTTCGTCAATCCGTTCGCGAGATATGGGAGTTTGATGTTAAGGAATGGTTGAGAAACCATCAAAATTTTCGCTGTTCTGATACTCGAAACCAATAACTGGAATGGCCTAGGGGAAAAGTACACACACCATTGTAATCGGGCGAGTTTCTACTTTCAAATGCAACCGAAATTTCTCGAGTTCGTCAATCCGTTCGCGAGATATGGAAGTGTGAAGTTATGGAATGGTTGTGAAACCATCAAAATTTTCGCTGGTCTGATACTCGAAACCACTAACTGGAATGGCCTAGGGAAAAATACACATACCTTTGTAATCGGGCGTGATTCTACTTTCAGATGCAATAGGAATTTCTTGAGGTCGTCAATCCGTTCGCGTGATATGGGAGTGTGAAATTAAGGAACGGTTGAGAAACCATCAAAATTTTTGCAAGTCTGATACTCGAAACCAATAACTACAAAGGCCTAGGGGAAAAATACACATACCGTTGTAATCGGGCGAGTCTCTACTTTCAGATGCAACAGGAATTTCTCGAGTTCGTCATTCCGTTCGCGAGATATGCGTGTTTGAAGTTAAAGAATGGTTGAGAAACCATCAAAATTTTCGCAAGTCTGATTCTCGAAACCAATAACTACAATGGCCTAGGGGGAAAATACACATAGCGTTGTAATCGGGAGAGATTCTATATTCAGATGCAACAGGAATTTCTCGAGTTCGTCATTCCGTTCGCGAGATATGGGAGTTTGAAGTTAAGGAATGGTTGAGAAACCATCAAAATTTTCGCAATTCTGATGCTAGAAACGAATAACTCGAATGACCTAGGGGAAAAGTACACACACCATTGTAATCGGGCAAGTTTCTACTTTCAGAGGCGACAGGAACTTCTCGAGTTCGCCAATCCGTTCGCGAGGCATCGGAGCTTGAAGTTAAGGAATGGTTGAGAAACCATAAAAATTTTCGCAAGTCTGATACTCGAAACCAATAACTGGATTGGCCCAGGGGAAAAGTACACATACCGTTGTAATCGGACAAGTTTCTGGTTTCAGATGCAACAGGAATTTCTCGAGTTCGTCAATCGGTTCGCGAGATATGGGAGTGTGAAATTAAGGAACGGTTGAGAAACCATCAAAATTTTTGCAAGTCTGATACTCGAAACCAATAACTACAAAGGCCTAGGGGAAAAATGCACATACCGTTGTAATCGGGCGAGTTTCTACTTTCAGATGCAACAGGAATTTCTCGAGTTCGTCATTCCGTTCGCGAGAGATGGGTGTATGAAGGTAAGGAATGGTTGGGAAACCATCAAAATTTTCGCTGGTCTGATACTCGAAACCAATAACTGGAATGGCCTAGGGCAAAAATACACATACCTTTGTAATCAGGCGAGTTTCTACTGTCAGATGCAACAGGAATTTCTCGAGTTCGTCAATCCGTTCGCGAGATATGCGTGTTTGAAGTTAAAGAATGGTTGAGAAACCATCAAAATTTTCGCAAGTCTGATTCTCGAAACCAATAACTACAATGGCCTAGGGGAAAAATACACATAGCGTTGTAATCGGGAGAGATTCTATATTCAGATGCAACAGGAATTTCTCGAGTTCGTCATTCCGTTCGCGAGATATGGGAGTTTGAAGTTAAGGAATGGTTGAGAAACCATCAAAATTTTCGCAAGTTTGATACTCGAAACCAATAACTACAATGGCCTAGGGCAAAAATACACATACCGTTTTAATCGGGCGAGTTTCTGCTTTCAGATGCAATAGGAAATTCTCGAGTTCGTTAGTCCGTTCGCGAGATATGGGAGTTTGAAGTTAAGGAATGGTTGAGAAACCATAAAAATTTTCGCAAGTCTGATACTCGAAACCAATAACTACAATGGCCCAGGGGAAAAGTACACATACCGTTGTAATCGGACAAGTTTCTGGTTTCAGATGCAACAGGAATTTCTCGAGTTCGTCAATCGGTTCGCGAGATATAAGGAGTTTGAAGTTAAGGAATGGTTGAGAAACAATCACAATTTTCGCAAATCTGATACTCGAAACCAATAACTACTATGGCCTAGGAAAAAATACACATACCTTTGTAATCGGGCGTGATTCTACTTTCAGATGGAATAGGTATTTCTTGAGGTCGTCAATCCGTTCGCGTGATATGGGAGTGTGAAATTAAGGAACGGTTGAGAAACCATCAAAATTTTTGCAAGTCTGATACTCGAAACCAATAACTGGAATGGCCCAGGGGAAAAGTACACATACCGTTGTAATCGGACAAGTTTCTGGTTTCAGATGCAACAGGAATTTCTCGAGTTCGTCAATCGGTTCGCGAGATATGGGAGTGTGAAATTAAGGAACGGTTGAGAAACCATCAAAATTTTTGCAAGTCTGATACTCGAAACCAATAACTACAAAGGCCTAGGGGAAAAATACACATACCGTTGTAATCGGGCGAGTTTCTACTTTCAGATGCAACAGGAATTTCTCGAGTTCGTCAATCCGTTCGCGAGATATGCGAGTTTGAAGTTAAAGAATGGTTGAGAAACCATCAAAATTTTCGCAAGTCTGATTCTCGAAACCAATAACTACAATGGCCTAGGGGAAAAATACACATAGCGTTGTAATCGGGAGAGATTCTATATTCAGATGCAACAGGAATTTCTCGAGTTCGTCATTCCGTTCGCGAGATATGGGAGTTTGAAGTTAAGGAATGGTTGAGAAACCATCAAAATTTTCGCAAGTTTGATACTCGAAACCAATAACTACAATGGCCTAGGGCAAAAATACACATACCGTTTTAATCGGGCGAGTTTCTGCTTTCAGATGCAATAGGAAATTCTCGAGTTCGTTAGTCCGTTCGCGAGATATGGGAGTTTGAAGTTAAGGAATGGTTGAGAAACCATAAAAATTTTCGCAAGTCTGATACTCGAAACCAATAACTACAATGGCCCAGGGGAAAAGTACACATACCGTTGTAATCGGACAAGTTTCTGGTTTCAGATGCAACAGGAATTTCTCGAGTTCGTCAATCGGTTCGCGAGATATAAGGAGTTTGAAGTTAAGGAATGGTTGAGAAACAATCACAATTTTCGCAAATCTGATACTCGAAACCAATAACAACTATGGCCTAGGAAAAAATACACATACCTTTGTAATCGGGCGTGATTCTACTTTCAGATGGAATAGGTATTTCTTGAGGTCGTCAATCCGTTCGCGTGATATGGGAGTGTGAAATTAAGGAACGGTTGAGAAACCATCAAAATTTTTGCAAGTCTGATACTCGAAACCAATAACTGGAATGGCCCAGGGGAAAAGTACACATACCGTTGTAATCGGACAAGTTTCTGGTTTCAGATGCAACAGGAATTTCTCGAGTTCGTCAATCGGTTCGCGAGATATGGGAGTGTGAAATTAAGGAACGGTTGAGAAACCATCAAAATTTTTGCAAGTCTGATACTCGAAACCAATAACTACAAAGGCCTAGGGGAAAAATACACATACCGTTGTAATCGGGCGAGTTTCTACTTTCAGATGCAACAGGAATTTCTCGAGTTCGTCAATCCGTTCGCGAGATATGCGAGTTTGAAGTTAAAGAATGGTTGAGAAACCATCAAAATTTTCGCAAGTCTGATTCTCGAAACCAATAACTACAATGGCCTAGCGGAAAAATACGCATACCGTTGTAATCGGGAGAGTTTCTTCTTCCAGATGCAACCGGAATTTCTCGTGCTCCTCAATCCGTTCGCGAGATATGGTAGTTTGATGTTAAGGAATGGTTGAGAAACCATCACAATTTTCGCAAGTCTGATACTCGAAACCAATAACTACTATGGCCTAGGGGAAAAATGCACATACCTTTGTGATCGGGCGAGTTTCTACTTTCAGATGCAACAGGAATTTCTCGAGTTCGTCAAACCGTTCGCGAGATATGGGAGTTTGAAGTTAAGGAATGGTTGAGATACCATCAAAATTTTCGCAATTCTGATGCTAGAAACGGATAACTGGAATGACCTACGGGAAAAGTACACATACCGTTGTAATCGGTCGAGATTCTGCTTTCAGATGCAACAGCAATTTCTCGAGTTCGTCAATCCGTTCGCGAGATATGGGAGTTTGAAGTTAAGGAATGGTTGAGAAACCATCAAAATTTTCGCAATTCTGATGCTAGAAACGAATAACTCGAATGACCTAGGGGAAAAGTACACACACCATTGTAATCGGGCAAGTTTCTACTTTCAGAGGCGACAGGAACTTCTCGAGTTCGCCAATCCGTTCGCGAGGCATCGGAGTTTGAAGTTAAGGAATGGTTGAGAAACCATCAAAATTTTCGCAAGTCTGATTCTCGAAACCAATAACTACAATGGCCTAGGGGAAAAATACACATAGCGTTGTAATCGGGAGAGATTCTATATTCAGATGCAACAGGAATTTCTCGAGTTCGACATTCCGTTCGCGAGATATGGGAGTTTGAAGTTAAGGAATGGTTGAGAAACCATAAAAATTTTCGCAATTCTGATGCTAGAAACAAATAACTGGAATGACCTAGGGGAAAAGTACACACACCATTATAATCGGTCGAGTTTCTGCTTTCAGATGCAACAGGAATTTCTCGAGTTCGTCAATCCGTTCGCGAGATATGGGAGTTTGAAGTTAAGGAATGGTTGAGAAACCACCAAAATTTTCGCAAGTTTGGTACTCGAAACCAATAACTACAATGGCCTAGGGCAAAAATACACATACCGTAGTAATCGGACGAGATTCTGGTTTCAGATGCAACAGGAATTTCTCGAGTTCGTCAATCCGTTCGCGAGATATGGGAGTTTGAAATTAAGGAACGGTTGAGAAACCATCAAAATTTTCGCAAGTCTGATACTCGAAACCAATAACTACAAAGGCCTAGGGGAAAAATGCACATACCGTTGTAATCGGGCGAGTTTCTACTTTCAGATGCAACAGGAATTTCTCGAGTTCGTCATTCCGTTCGCGAGAGATGGGTGTATGAAGGTAAGGAATGGTTGGGAAACCATCAAAATTTTCGCTGGTCTGATACTCGAAACCAATAACTGGAATGGCCTAGGGCAAAAATACACATACCTTTGTAATCAGGCGAGTTTCTACTTTCAGATGCAACAGGAATTTCTCGAGTTCGTCAATCCGTTCGCGAGATATGCGTGTTTGAAGTTAAAGAATGGTTGAGAAACCATCAAAATTTTCGCAAGTCTGATTCTCGAAACCAATAACTACAATGGCCTAGTGGAAAAATACACATAGCGTTGTAATCGGGCGAGTTTCTGCTTTCAGATGCAATAGGAAATTCTCGAGTTCGTTAGTCCGTTCGCGAGATATGGGAGTTTGAAGTTAAGGAATGGTTGAGAAACCATAAAAATTTTCGCCAGTCTGATACTCGAAACCAATAACTGGAATGGCCCAGGGGAAAAGTACACATACCGTTGTAATCGGACAAGTTTCTGGTTTCAGATGCAACAGGAATTTCTCGAGTTCGTCAATCGGTTCGCGAGATATGGGAGTTTGAAGTTAAGGAATGGTTGAGAAACCATCACAATTTTCGCAAATCTGTTACTCGAAACCAATAACTACTATGGCCTAGGGAAAAATACACATACCTTTGTAATCGGGCGTGATTCTACTTTCAGATGCAATAGGAATTTCTTGAGGTCGTCAATCCGTTCGCGTGATATGGGAGTGTGAAATTAAGGAACGGTTGAGAAACCATCAAAATTTTTGCAAGTCTGATACTCGAAACCAATAACTACAAAGGCCTAGGGGAAAAATACACATACCGTTGTAATCGGGCGAGTCTCTACTTTCAGATGCAACAGGAATTTCTCGAGTTCGTCATTCCGTTCGCGAGATATGCGTGTTTGAAGTTAAAGAATGGTTGAGAAACCATCAAAATTTTCGCAAGTCTGATTCTCGAAACCAATAACTACAATGGCCTAGGGGAAAAATACACATAGCGTTGTAATCGGGAGAGATTCTATATTCAGATGCAACAGGAATTTCTCGAGTTCGTCATTCCGTTCGCGAGATATGGGAGTTTGAAGTTAAGGAATGGTTGAGAAACCATCAAAATTTTCGCAATTCTGATGCTAGAAACGAATAACTCGAATGACCTAGGGGAAAAGTACACACACCATTGTAATCGGGCAAGTTTCTACTTTCAGAGGCGACAGGAACTTCTCGAGTTCGCCAATCCGTTCGCGAGGCATCGGAGCTTGAAGTTAAGGAATGGTTGAGAAACCATAAAAATTATCGCAAGTCTGATACTCGAAACCAATAACTGGATTGGCCCAGGGGAAAAGTACACATACCGTTGTAATCGGACAAGTTTCTGGTTTCAGATGCAACAGGAATTTCTCGAGTTCGTCAATCGGTTCGCGAGATATGGGAGTGTGAAATTAAGGAACGGTTGAGAAACCATCAAAATTTTTGCAAGTCTGATACTCGAAACCAATAACTACAAAGGCCTAGGGGAAAAATGCACATACCGTTGTAATCGGGCGAGTTTCTACTTTCAGATGCAACAGGAATTTCTCGAGTTCGTCATTCCGTTCGCGAGAGATGGGTGTATGAAGGTAAGGAATGGTTGGGAAACCATCAAAATTTTCGCTGGTCTGATACTCGAAACCAATAACTGGAATGGCCTAGGGCAAAAATACACATACCTTTGTAATCAGGCGAGTTTCTACTGTCAGATGCAACAGGAATTTCTCGAGTTCGTCAATCCGTTCGCGAGATATGCGTGTTTGAAGTTAAAGAATGGTTGAGAAACCATCAAAATTTTCGCAAGTCTGATTCTCGAAACCAATAACTACAATGGCCTAGGGGAAAAATACACATAGCGTTGTAATCGGGAGAGATTCTATATTCAGATGCAACAGGAATTTCTCGAGTTCGTCATTCCGTTCGCGAGATATGGGAGTTTGAAGTTAAGGAATGGTTGAGAAACCATCAAAATTTTCGCAAGTTTGATACTCGAAACCAATAACTACAATGGCCTAGGGCAAAAATACACATACCGTTTTAATCGGGCGAGTTTCTGCTTTCAGATGCAATAGGAAATTCTCGAGTTCGTTAGTCCGTTCGCGAGATATGGGAGTTTGAAGTTAAGGAATGGTTGAGAAACCATAAAAATTTTCGCAAGTCTGATACTCGAAACCAATAACTGGAATGGCCCAGGGGAAAAGTACACATACCGTTGTAATCGGACAAGTTTCTGGTTTCAGATGCAACAGGAATTTCTCGAGTTCGTCAATCGGTTCGCGAGATATGGGAGTTTGAAGTTAAGGAATGGTTGAGAAACAATCACAATTTTCGCAAATCTGATACTCGAAACCAATATCTACTATGGCCTAGGGAAAAATACACATACCTTTGTAATCGGGCGTGATTCTACTTTCAGATGCAATAGGAATTTCTTGAGGTCGTCAATCCGTTCGCGTGATATGGGAGTGTGAAATTAAGGAACGGTTGAGAAACCATCAAAATTTTTGCAAGTCTGATACTCGAAACCAATAACTACAAAGGCCTAGGGGGAAAATACACATACCGTTGTAATCGGGCGAGTTTCTACTTTCAGATGCAACAGGAATTTCTCGAGTTCGTCAATTGGTTCGCGAGATATGGGAGTTTGAAGTTAAGGAATGGTTGAGAAACCATCAAAATTTTCGCAAGTCTGATACTCGAAACCAATAACTACAAAGGCCTAGGGGAAAAATGCACATACCGTTGTAATCGGGCGAGTTTCTACTTTCAGATGCAACAGGAATTTCTCGAGTTCGTCATTCCGTTCGCGAGAGATGGGTGTATGAAGGTAAGGAATGGTTGCGAAACCATCAAAATTTTCGCTGGTCTGATACTCGAAACCAATAACTGGAATGGCCTAGGGCAAAAATACACATACCTTTGTAATCAGGCGAGTTTCTACTTTCAGATGCAACAGGAATTTCTCGAGTTCGTCAATCCGTTCGCGAGATATGCGTGTTTGAAGTTAAAGAATGGTTGAGAAACCATCAAAATTTTCGCAAGTCTGATTCTCGAAACCAATAACTACAATGGCCTAGGGGAAAAATACACATAGCGTTGTAATCGGGGGAGATTCTATATTCAGATGCAACAGGAATTTCTCGAGTTCGTCATTCCGTTCGCGAGATATGGGAGTTTGAAGTTAAGGAATGGTTGAGAAACAATCACAATTTTCGCAAATCTGATACTCGAAACCAATAACTACTATGGCCTAGGGAAAAATACACATACCTTTGTAATCGGGCGTGATTCTACTTTCAGATGCAATAGGAATTTCTTGAGGTCGTCAATCCGTTCGCGTGATATGGGAGTGTGAAATTAAGGAACGGTTGAGAAACCATCAAAATTTTTGCAAGTCTGATAGTCGAAACCAATAACTACAAAGGCCTAGGGGAAAAATACACATACCGTTGTAATCGGGCGAGTTTCTGCTTTCAGATGCAACAGGAATTTCTCGAGTTCGTCATTCCGTTCGCGAGATATGGGTGTATGAACGTAAGGAATGGTTGAGAAACCATCAAAATTTTCGCTGGTCTGATACTCGAAACCAATAACTGGAATGGCCTAGGGCAAAAATACACATACCTTTGTAATCAGGCTAGTTTCTACTTTCAGATGCAACAGGAATTTCTCGAGTTCGTCAATCCGTTCGCGAGATATGCGTGTTTGAAGTTAAAGAATGGTTGAGAAACCATCAAAATTTTCGCAAGTCTGATTCTCGAAACCAATAACTACAATGGCCTAGGGGAAAAATACACATAGCGTTGTAATCGGGAGAGATTCTATATTCAGATGCAACAGGAATTTCTCGAGTTCGTTAGTCCGTTCGCGAGATATGGGAGTTTGAAGTTAAGGAATGGTTGAGAAACCATAAAAATTTTCGCAAGTCTGATACTCGAAACCAATAACTGGAATGGCCCAGGGGAAAAGTACACATACCGTTGTAATCGGACAAGTTTCTGGTTTCAGATGCAACAGGAATTTCTCGAGTTCGTCAATCGGTTCGCGAGATATGGGAGTTTGAAGTTAAGGAATGGTTGAGAAACAATCACAATTTTCGCAAATCTGATACTCGAAACCAATAACTACTATGGCCTAGGGAAAAATACACATACCTTTGTAATCGGGCGTGATTCTACTTTCAGATGCAATAGGAATTTCTTGAGGTCGTCAATCCGTTCGCGTGATATGGGAGTGTGAAATTAAGGAACGGTTGAGAAACCATCAAAATTTTTGCAAGTCTGATACTCGAAACCAATAACTACAAAGGCCTAGGGGAAAAATACACATACCGTTGTAATCGGGCGAGTTTCTGCTTTCAGATGCAACAGGAATTTCTCGAGTTCGTCATTCCGTTCGCGAGATATGGGTGTATGAACGTAAGGAATGGTTGAGAAACCATCAAAATTTTCGCTGGTCTGATACTCGAAACCAATAACTGGAATGGCCTAGGGCAAAAATACACATACCTTTGTAATCAGGCTAGTTTCTACTTTCAGATGCAACAGGAGTTTCTCGAGTTCGTCAATCCGTTCGCGAGATATGGGAGTTTGAAGTTAAAGAATGGTTGAGAAACCATCAAAATTTTCGCAAGTCTCATTCTCGAAACCAATAACTACAATGGCCTAGGGGAAAAATACACATAGCGTTGTAATCGGGAGAGATTCTATATTCAGATGCAACAGGAATTTCTCGAGTTCGTCATTCCGTTCGCGAGATATGGGAGTTTGAAGTTAAGGAATGGTTGAGAAACCATCAAAATTTTCGCAAGTCTGATACTCGAAACCAATAACTACAAAGGCCTAGGGGAAAAATGCACATTCCGTTGTAATCGGGCGAGTTTCTACTTTCAGATGCAACAGGAATTTCTCGAGTTCGTCATTCCGTTCGCGAGAGATGGGTGTATGAAGGTAAGGAATGGTTGAGAAACCATCAAAATTTTCGCAAGTCTCATTCTCGAAACCAATAACTACAATGGCCTAGGGGAAAAATACACATAGCGTTGTAATCGGGAGAGATTCTATATTCAGATGCAACAGGAATTTCTCGAGTTCGTCATTCCGTTCGCGAGATATGGGAGTTTGAAGTTAAGGAATGGTTGAGAAACCATCAAAATTTTCGCAAGTCTGATACTCGAAACCAATAACTACAAAGGCCTAGGGGAAAAATGCACATTCCGTTGTAATCGGGCGAGTTTCTACTTTCAGATGCAACAGGAATTTCTCGAGTTCGTCATTCCGTTCGCGAGAGATGGGTGTATGAAGGTAAGGAATGGTTGAGAAACCATCAAAATTTTCGCAAGTCTGATTCTCGAAACCAATAACTGGAATGGCCCAGGGGAAAAGTACACATACCGTTGTAATCGGACAAGTTTCTGGTTTCAGATGCAACAGGAATTTCTCGAGTTCGTCAATCGGTTCGCGAGATATGGGAGTTTGAAGTTAAGGAATGGTTGAGAAACCATCACAATTTTCGCAAATCTGATACTCGAAACCAATAACTACTATGGCCTAGGGAAAAATACACATACCTTTGTAATCGGGCGTGATTCTACTTTCAGATGCAATAGGAATTTCTTGAGGTCGTCAATCCGTTCGCGTGATATGGGAGTGTGAAATTAAGGAACGGTTGAGAAACCATCAAAATTTTTGCAAGTCTGATACTCGAAACCAATAACTACAAAGGCCTGGGGGAAAAATACACATACCGTTGTAATCGGGCGAGTTTCTACTTTCAGATGCAACAAGAATTTCTCGAGTTCGTCAATCGGTTCGCGAGATATGGGAGTTTGAAGTTAAGGAATGGTTGAGAAACCATCAAAATTTTCGCAATTCTGATGCTAGAAACGAATAACTCGAATGACCTAGGGGAAAAGTACACACACCATTGTAATCGGGCAAGTTTCTACTTTCAGAGGCGACAGGAATTTCTCGAGTTCGTCATTCCGTTCGCGAGATATGGGAGTTTGAAGTTAAGGAATGGTTGAGAAACCATCAAAATTTTCGCAAGTTTGATACTCGAAACCAATAACTACAATGGCCTAGGGCAAAAATACACATACCGATTTAATCAGGCGAGTTTCTGCTTTCAGATGCAATAGGAAATTCTCGAGTTCGTTAGTCCGTTCGCGAGATATGGGAGTTTGAAGTTAAGGAATGGTTGAGAAACCATAAAGATTTTCGCAAGTCTGATACTCGAAACCAATAACTGGAATGGCCCAGGGGAAAAGTACACATACCGTTGTAATCGGACAAGTTTCTGGTTTCAGATGCAACAGGAATTTCTCGAGTTCGTCATTCCGTTCGCGAGAGATGGGTGTATGAAGGTAAGGAATGGTTGGGAAACCATCAAAATTTTCGCTGGTCTGATACTCGAAACCAATAACTGGAATGGCCTAGGGCAAAAATACACATACCGATTTAATCAGGCGAGTTTCTGCTTTCAGATGCAATAGGAAATTCTCGAGTTCGTTAGTCCGTTCGCGAGATATGGGAGTTTGAAGTTAAGGAATGGTTGAGAAACCATAAAAATTTTCGCAAGTCTGATACTCGAAACCAATAACTGGAATGGCCCAGGGGAAAAGTACACATACCGTTGTAATCGGACAAGTTTCTGGTTTCAGATGCAACAGGAATTTCTCGAGTTCGTCAATCGGTTCGCGAGATATGGGAGTTTGAAGTTAAGGAATGGTTGAGAAACCATCACAATTTTCGCAAATCTGATACTCGAAACCAATAACTACTATGGCCTAGGGAAAAATACACATACCTTTGTAATCGGGCGTGATTCCACTTTCAGATGCAATAGGAATTTCTTGAGGTCGTCAATCCGTTCGCGTGATATGGGAGTGTGAAATTAAGGAACGGTTGAGAAACCATCAAAATTTTTGCAAGTCTGATACTCGAAACCAATAACTACAAAGGCCTGGGGGAAAAATACACATACCGTTGTAATCGGGCGAGTTTCTACTTTCAGATGCAACAAGAATTTCTCGAGTTCGTCAATCGGTTCGCGAGATATGGGAGTTTGAAGTTAAGGAATGGTTGAGAAACCATCAAAATTTTCGCAATTCTGATGCTAGAAACGAATAACTCGAATGACCTAGGGGAAAAGTACACACACCATTGTAATCGGGCAAGTTTCTACTTTCAGAGGCGACAGGAATTTCTCGAGTTCGTCATTCCGTTCGCGATATATGGGAGTTTGAAGTTAAGGAATGGTTGAGAAACCATCAAAATTTTCGCAAGTTTGATACTCGAAACCAATAACTACAATGGCCTAGGGCAAAAATACACATACCGTTTTAATCGGGCGAGTTTCTGCTTTCAGATGCAATAGGAAATTCTCGAGTTCGTTAGTCCGTTCGCGAGATATGGGAGTTTGAAGTTAAGGAATGGTTGAGAAACCATAAAAATTTTCGCAAGTCTGATACTCGAAACCAATAACTGGAATGGCCCAGGGGAAAAGTACACATACCGTTGTAATCGGACAAGTTTCTGGTTTCAGATGCAACAGGAATTTCTCGAGTTCGTCATTCCGTTCGCGAGAGATGGGTGTATGAAGGTAAGGAATGGTTGGGAAACCATCAAAATTTTCGCTGGTCTGATACTCGAAACCAATAACTGGAATGGCCTAGGGCAAAAATACACATACCTTTGTAATCAGGCGAGTTTCTACTTTCAGATGCAACAGGAATTTCTCGAGTTCGTCAATCCGTTCGCGAGATATGCGTGTTTGAAGTTAAAGAATGGTTGAGAAACCATCAAAATTTTCGCAAGTCTGATTCTCGAAACCAATAACTACAATGGCCTAGGGGAAAAATACACATAGCGTTGTAATCGGGAGAGATTCTATATTCAGATGCAACAGGAATTTCTCGAGTTCGTCATTCCGTTCGCGAGATATGGGAGTTTGAAGTTAAGGAATGGTTGAGAAACCATCAAAATTTTCGCAAGTTTGATACTCGAAACCAATAACTACAATGGCCTAGGGCAAAAATACACATACCGTTTTAATCGGGCGAGTTTCTGCTTTCAGATGCAATAGGAAATTCTCGAGTTCGTTAGTCCGTTCGCGAGATATGGGAGTTTGAAGTTAAGGAATGGTTGAGAAACCATAAAAATTTTCGCAAGTCTGATACTCGAAACCAATAACTGGAATGGCCCAGGGGAAAAGTACACATACCGTTGTAATCGGACAAGTTTCTGGTTTCAGATGCAACAGGAATTTCTCGAGTTCGTCAATCGGTTCGCGAGATATGGGAGTTTGAAGTTAAGGAATGGTTGAGAAACCATCACAATTTTCGCAAATCTGATACTCGAAACCAATAACTACTATGGCCTAGGGAAAAATACACATACCTTTGTAATCGGGCGTGATTCTACTTTCAGATGCAATAGGAATTTCTTGAGGTCGTCAATCCGTTCGCGTGATATGGGAGTGTGAAATTAAGGAACGGTTGAGAAACCATCAAAATTTTTGCAAGTATGATACTCGAAACCAATAACTACAAAGGCCTAGGGGAAAAATACACATACCGTTGTAATCGGGCGAGTTTCTACTTTCAGATGCAACAGGAATTTCTCGAGTTCGTCAATCGGTTCGCGAGATATGGGAGTTTGAAGTTAAGGAATGGTTGAGAAACCATCAAAATTTTCGCAATTCTGATGCTAGAAACGAACAACTCGAAAGACCTAGGGGAAAAGCACACACACCATTGTAATCGGGCAAGTTTCTACTTTCAGAGGCGACAGGAACTTCTCGAGTTCGCCAATCCGTTCGCGAGGCATCGAAGCTTGAAGTTAAGGAATGGTTGAGAAACCATAAAAATTTTCGCAAGTCTGATACTCGAAACCAATAACTGGAATGGCCCAGGGGAAAAGTACACATACCGTTGTAATCGGACAAGTTTCTGGTTTCAGATGCAACAGGAATTTCTCGAGTTCGTCAATCGGTTCGCGAGATATGGGAGTGTGAAATTAAGGAACGGTTGAGAAACCATCAAAATTTTTGCAAGTCTGATACTCGAAACCAATAACTACAAAGGCCTAGGGGAAAAATACACATACCGTTTTAATCGGGCGAGTTTCTGCTTTCAGATGCAATAGGAAATTCTCGAGTTCGTTAGTCCGTTCGCGAGATATGGGAGTTTGAAGTTAAGGAATGGTTGAGAAACCATAAAAATTTTCGCAAGTCTGATACTCGAAACCAATAACTGGAATGGCCCAGGGGAAAAGTACACATACCGTTGTAATCGGACAAGTTTCTGGTTTCAGATGCAACAGGAATTTCTCGAGTTCGTCAATCGGTTCGCGAGATATGGGAGTTTGAAGTTAAGGAATGGTTGAGAAACCATCACAATTTTCGCAAATCTGATACTCGAAACCAATAACTACTATGGCCTAGGGAAAAATACACATACCTTTGTAATCGGGCGTGATTCTACTTTCAGATGCAATAGGAATTTCTTGAGGTCGTCAATCCGTTCGCGTGATATGGGAGTGTGAAATTAAGGAACGGTTGAGAAACCATCAAAATTTTTGCAAGTCTGATACTCGAAACCAATAACAACAAAGGCCTAGGGGAAAAATACACATACCGTTGTAATCGGGCGAGTTTCTACTTTCAGATGCAACAGGAATTTCTCGAGTTCGTCAATCGGTTCGCGAGATATGGGAGTTTGAAGTTAAGGAATGGTTGAGAAACCATCAAAATTTTCGCAATTCTGATGCTAGAAACGAATAACTCGAATGACCTATGTGAAAAGTACACACACCATTGTAATCGGGCAAGTTTCTACTTTCAGAGGCGACAGGAACTTCTCGAGTTCGCCAATCCGTTCGCGAGGCATCGGAGCTTGAAGTTAAGGAATGGTTGAGAAACCATAAAAATTTTCGCAAGTCTGATACTCGAAACCAATAACTGGAATGGCCCAGGGGAAAAGTACACATACCGTTGTAATCGGACAAGTTTCTGGTTTCAGATTCAACAGGAATTTCTCGAGTTCGTCAATCGGTTCGCGAGATATGAGAGTGTGAAATTAAGGAACGGTTGAGAAACCATCAAAATTTTTGCAAGTCTGATACTCGAAACCAATAACTACAAAGGCCTAGGGGAAAAATACACATACCGTTGTAATCGGGTGAGTTTCTACTTTCAGATGCAACAGGAATTTCTCGAGTTCGTCAATCGGTTCGCGAGATACGGGCGTTTGAAGTTAAGGAATGGTTGAGAAACCATCAAAATTTTCGCAATTCTGATGCTAGAAACGAATAACTCGAATGACCTAGGGGAAAAGAACACACACCATTGTAATCGGGCAAGTTTCTACTTTCAGAGGCGACAGGAACTTCTCGAATTCGCCAATCCGTTCGCGAGGCATCGGAGTTTGAAGTTAAGGAATGGTTGAGAAACCATCAAAATTTTCGCAAGTCTGATACTCGAAACCAATAACTACAAAGGCCTAGGAGAAAAATACACATACCGTTGTAATCGGCGAGTTTCTACTTTCAGATGCAACAGGAATTTCTCGAGTTCGTCAATCCGTTCGCGAGATATGGGAGTTTGAAGTTAAGGAATGGTTGAGAAACCATCAAAATTTTCGCAAGTTTGATACTCGAAACCAATAACTACAATGGCCTAGGGCAAAAATACACATACCGTTTTAATCGGGCGAGTTTCTGCTTTCAGATGCAATAGGAAATTCTCGAGTTCGTTAGTCCGTTCGCGAGATATGGGAGTTTGAAGTTAAGGAATGGTTGAGAAACCATAAAAATTTTCGCAAGTCTGATACTTGAAACCAATAACTGGAATGGCCCAGGGGAAAAGTACACATACCGTTGTAATCGGACAAGTTTCTGGTTTCAGATGCAACAGGAATTTCTCGAGTTCGTCAATCGGTTCGCGAGATATGGGAGTTTGAAATTAAGGAATGGTTGAGAAACCATCACAATTTTCGCAAATCTGATACTCGAAACCAATAACTACTATGGCCTAGGGAAAAATACACATACCTTTGTAATCGGGCGTGATTCTACTTTCAGATGCAATAGGAATTTCTTGAGGTCGTCAATCCGTTCGCGTGATATGGGAGTGTGAAATTAAGGAACGGTTGAGAAACCATCAAAATTTTTGCAAGTCTGATACTCGAAACCAATAACTACAAAGGCCTAGGGGAAAAATACACATACCGTTGTAATCGGGCTAGTTTCTACTTTCAGATGCAACAGGAATTTCTCGAGTTCGTCAATCGGTTCGCGAGATATGGGCGTTTGAAGTTAAGGAATGGTTGAGAAACCATCAAAATTTTCGCAATTCTGATGCTAGAAACGAATAACTCGACTGACCTAGGGGAAAAGTACACACACCATTGTAATCGGGCAAGTTTCTACTTTCAGAGGCGACAGGAACTTCTCGAATTCGCCAATCCGTTCGCGAGGCATCGGAGTTTGAAGTTAAGGAATGGTTGAGAAACCATCAAAATTTTCGCAAGTCTGATACTCGAAACCAATAACTACAAAGGCCTAGGAGAAAAATACACATACCGTTGTAATCGGCGAGTTTCTACTTTCAGATGCAACAGGAATTTCTCGAGTTCGTCATTCCGTTCGCGAGATATGGGTGTATGAAGGTAAGGAATGGTTGAGAAACCATCAAAATTTTCGCAAGTCTGATTCTCGAAACCAATAACTACAATGGCCTAGGGGAAAAATACACATAGCGTTGTAATCGGGAGAGATTCTATATTCAGATGCAACAGGAACTTCTCGAGTTCGCCAATCCGTTCGCGAGGCATCGGAGCTTGAAGTTAAGGAATGGTTGAGAAACCATAAAAATTTTCGCAAGTCTGATACTCGAAACCAATAACTGGAATGGCCCAGGGGAAAAGTACACATACCGTTGTAATCGGACAAGTTTCTGGTTTCAGATTCAACAGGAATTTCTCGAGTTCGTCAATCGGTTCGCGAGATATGAGAGTGTGAAATTAAGGAACGGTTGAGAAACCATCAAAATTTTTGCAAGTCTGATACTCGAAACCAATAACTACAAAGGCCTAGGGGAAAAATACACATACCGTTGTAATCGGGTGAGTTTCTACTTTCAGATGCAACAGGAATTTCTCGAGTTCGTCAATCGGTTCGCGAGATACGGGCGTTTGAAGTTAAGGAATGGTTGAGAAACCATCAAAATTTTCGCAATTCTGATGCTAGAAACGAATAACTCGAATGACCTAGGGGAAAAGAACACACACCATTGTAATCGGGCAAGTTTCTACTTTCAGAGGCGACAGGAACTTCTCGAATTCGCCAATCCGTTCGCGAGGCATCGGAGTTTGAAGTTAAGGAATGGTTGAGAAACCATCAAAATTTTCGCAAGTCTGATACTCGAAACCAATAACTACAAAGGCCTAGGAGAAAAATACACATACCGTTGTAATCGGCGAGTTTCTACTTTCAGATGCAACAGGAATTTCTCGAGTTCGTCAATCCGTTCGCGAGATATGGGAGTTTGAAGTTAAGGAATGGTTGAGAAACCATCAAAATTTTCGCAAGTTTGATACTCGAAACCAATAACTACAATGGCCTAGGGCAAAAATACACATACCGTTTTAATCGGGCGAGTTTCTGCTTTCAGATGCAATAGGAAATTCTCGAGTTCGTTAGTCCGTTCGCGAGATATGGGAGTTTGAAGTTAAGGAATGGTTGAGAAACCATAAAAATTTTCGCAAGTCTGATACTTGAAACCAATAACTGGAATGGCCCAGGGGAAAAGTACACATACCGTTGTAATCGGACAAGTTTCTGGTTTCAGATGCAACAGGAATTTCTCGAGTTCGTCAATCGGTTCGCGAGATATGGGAGTTTGAAATTAAGGAATGGTTGAGAAACCATCACAATTTTCGCAAATCTGATACTCGAAACCAATAACTACTATGGCCTAGGGAAAAATACACATACCTTTGTAATCGGGCGTGATTCTACTTTCAGATGCAATAGGAATTTCTTGAGGTCGTCAATCCGTTCGCGTGATATGGGAGTGTGAAATTAAGGAACGGTTGAGAAACCATCAAAATTTTTGCAAGTCTGATACTCGAAACCAATAACTACAAAGGCCTAGGGGAAAAATACACATACCGTTGTAATCGGGCTAGTTTCTACTTTCAGATGCAACAGGAATTTCTCGAGTTCGTCAATCGGTTCGCGAGATATGGGCGTTTGAAGTTAAGGAATGGTTGAGAAACCATCAAAATTTTCGCAATTCTGATGCTAGAAACGAATAACTCGACTGACCTAGGGGAAAAGTACACACACCATTGTAATCGGGCAAGTTTCTACTTTCAGAGGCGACAGGAACTTCTCGAATTCGCCAATCCGTTCGCGAGGCATCGGAGTTTGAAGTTAAGGAATGGTTGAGAAACCATCAAAATTTTCGCAAGTCTGATACTCGAAACCAATAACTACAAAGGCCTAGGAGAAAAATACACATACCGTTGTAATCGGCGAGTTTCTACTTTCAGATGCAACAGGAATTTCTCGAGTTCGTCATTCCGTTCGCGAGATATGGGTGTATGAAGGTAAGGAATGGTTGAGAAACCATCAAAATTTTCGCAAGTCTGATTCTCGAAACCAATAACTACAATGGCCTAGGGGAAAAATACACATAGCGTTGTAATCGGGAGAGATTCTATATTCAGATGCAACAGGAATTTCTCGAGTTCGCCAATCCGTTCGCGAGGCATCGGAGCTTGAAGTTATGGAATGGTTGAGAAACCATAAAAATTTTCGCAAGTCTGATACTCGAAACCAATAACTGGAATGGCCCAGGGGAAAAGTACACATACCGTTGTAATCGGACAAGTTTCTGGTTTCAGATGCAACAGGAATTTCTCGAGTTCGTCAATCGGTTCGCGAGATATGGGAGTGTGAAATTAAGGAACGGTTGAGAAACCATCAAAATTTTTGCAAGTCTGATACTCGAAACCAATAACTACAAAGGCCTAGGGGAAAAAAACACATACCGTTGTAATCGGGCGAGTTTCTACTTTCAGATGCAACAGGAATTTCTCGAGTTCGTCAATCGGTTCGCGAGATATGGGCGTTTGAAGTTAAGGAATGGTTGAGAAACCATCAAAATTTTCGCAATTCTGATGCTAGAAACGAATAACTCGAATGACCTAGGGGAAAAGTACACACACCATTGTAATCGGGCAAGTTTCTACTTTCAGAGGCGACAGGAACTTCTCGAATTCGCCAATCCGTTCGCGAGGCATCGGAGTTTGAAGTTAAGGAATGGTTGAGAAACCATCAAAATTTTCGCAAGTCTGATACTCGAAACCAATAACTACAAAGGCCTAGGAGAAAAATACACATACCGTTGTAATCGGCGAGTTTCTACTTTCAGATGCAACAGGAATTTCTCGAGTTCGTCATTCCGTTCGCGAGATATGGGTGTATGAAGGTAAGGAATGGTTGAGAAACCGTCAAAATTTTCGCTGGTCTGATACTCGAAACCAATAACTGGAATGGCCTAGGGCAAAAATACACATACCTTTGTAATCAGGCGAGTTTCTACTTTCAGATGCAACAGGAATTTCTCGAGTTCGTCAATCCGTTCGCGTGATATGGGAGTGTGAAGTTAAGGAACGGTTGAGAAACCATCAAAATTTTCGCAAGTCTGATTCTCGAAACCAATAACTACAATGGCCTAGCGGAAAAATACGCATACCGTTGTAATAGGGAGAGTTTCTTCTTCCAGATGCAACCGGAATTTCTCGTGCTCCTCAATCCTTTCGCGAGATATGGTAGTTTGATGTTAAGGAATGGTTGAGAAACCATCACAATTTTCGCAAGTCTGATACTCGAAACCAATAACTACTATGGCCTAGGGGAAAAATGCACATACCTTTGTGATCGGGCGAGTTTCTACTTTCAGATGCAACAGGAATTTCTCGAGTTCGTCAATCCGTTCGCGAGATATGGGAGTTTGAAGTTAAGGAATGGTTGAGATACCATCAAAATTTTCGCAATTCTGATGCTAGAAACGGATAACTGGAATGACCAACGGGAAAAGTACACACACCATTGTAATCGGTCGAGCTTCTGCTTTCAGATGCAACAGGAATTTCTCGAGTTCGTCAATCGGTTCGCGAGATATGGGAGTTTGAATTTAGGAACGGTTGAGAAGCCATCAAAATTTTCGCAAGTCTGATACACGAAACCAATAACTACTATGGCCTAGGGAAAAATACACATACCTTTGTAATCGGGCGTGTTTCTACTTTCAGATGCAATAGGAATTTCTCGAGTTCGTCAATCGGTTCGCGAGATATGGGAGTTTGAAGTTAAGGAATGGTTGAGAAACCATCAAAATTTTCGCAATTCTGATGCTAGAAACGAATAACTCGAATGACCTAGGGGAAAAGTACACACACCATTGTAATCGGGCAAGTTTCTACTTTCAGAGGCGACAGGAACTTCTCGAGTTCGCCAATCCGTTCGCGAGGCATCGGAGTTTGAAGTTAAGGAATGGTTGAGAAACCACCAAAATTTTCGCAAATCTGATACTCGAAACCAATAACTACAAAGGCCTAGGAGAAAAATACACATACCGTTGTAATCGGCGAGTTTCTACTTTCAGATGCAACAGGAATTTCTCGAGTTCGTCATTCCGTTCGCGAGATATGGGTGTATGAAGGTAAGGAATGGTTGAGAAACCATCAAAATTTTCGCTGGTCTGATACTTGAAACCAATAACTGGAATGGCCTAGGGCAAAAATACACATACCTTTGTAATCAGGCGAGTTTCTACTTTCAGATGCAACAGGAATTTCTCGAGTTCGTCAATCCGTTCGAGAGATATGCGTGTTTGAAGTTAAAGAATGGTTGAGAAACCATCAAAATTTTCGCAAGTCTGATTCTCGAAACCAATAACTACAATGGCCTAGGGGAAAAATACACATAGCGTTGTAATCGGGAGAGATACTATATTCAGATGCAACAGGAATTTCTCGAGTTCGTCATTCCGTTCGCGAGATATGGGAGTTTGAAGTTAAGGAATGGTTGAGAAACCATCAAAATTTTCGCAAGTCAGATACTCGAAACCAATAACTACAAAGGCCTAGGAGAAAAATACACATACCATTGTAATCGGCGAGTTTCTACTTTCAGATGCAACAGGAATTTCTCGAGTTCGTCATTCCGTTCGCGAGATATGGGAGTTTGAAGTTAAGGAATGGTTGAGAAACCATCAAAATTTTCGCAAGTTTGATACTCGAAACCAATAACTACAATGGCCTAGGGCAAAAATACACATACCGTTTTAATCGGGCGAGTTTCTGCTTTCAGATGCAATAGGAAATTCTCGAGTTCGTTAGTCCGTTCGCGAGATATGGGAGTTTGAAGTTAAGGAATGGTTGAGAAACCATAAAAATTTTCGCAAGTCTGATACTCGAAACCAATAACTGGAATGGCCCAGGGGAAAAGTACACATACCGTTGTAATCGGACAAGTTTCTGGTTTCAGATGCAACAGGAATTTCTCGAGTTCGTCAATCGGTTCGCGAGATATGGGAGTTTGAAATTAAGGAATGGTTGAGAAACCATCACAATTTTCGCAAATCTGATACTCGAAACCAATAACTACTATGGCCTAAGGAAAAATACACATACCTTTGTAATCGGGCGTGATTCTACTTTCAGATGCAATAGGAATTTCTTGAGGTCGTCAATCCGTTCGCGTGATATGGGAGTGTGAAATTAAGGAACGGTTGAGAAACCATCAAAATTTTTGCAAGTCTGATACTCGAAACCAATAACTACAAAGGCCTAGGGGAAAAATACACATACCGTTGTAATCGGGCGAGTTTCTACTTTCAGATGCAACAGGAATTTCTCGAGTTCGTCAATCGGTTCGCGAGATATGGGAGTTTGAAGTTAAGGAATGGTTGAGAAACCATCAAAATTTTCGCAAGTCAGATACTCGAAACCAATAACTACAAAGGCCTAGGAGAAAAATACACATACCATTGTAATCGGCGAGTTTCTACTTTCAGATGCAACAGGAATTTCTCGAGTTCGTCATTCCGTTCGCGAGATATGGGAGTTTGAAGTTAAGGAATGGTTGAGAAACCATCAAAATTTTCGCAAGTTTGATACTCGAAACCAATAACTACAATGGCCTAGGGCAAAAATACACATACCGTTTTAATCGGGCGAGTTTCTGCTTTCAGATGCAATAGGAAATTCTCGAGTTCGTTAGTCCGTTCGCGAGATATGGGAGTTTGAAGTTAAGGAATGGTTGAGAAACCATAAAAATTTTCGCAAGTCTGATACTCGAAACCAATAACTGGAATGGCCCAGGGGAAAAGTACACATACCGTTGTAATCGGACAAGTTTCTGGTTTCAGATGCAACAGGAATTTCTCGAGTTCGTCAATCGGTTCGCGAGATATGGGAGTTTGAAATTAAGGAATGGTTGAGAAACCATCACAATTTTCGCAAATCTGATACTCGAAACCAATAACTACAAAGGCCTAGGGGAAAAATACACATACCGTTGTAATCGGGCGAGTTTCTACTTTCAGATGCAACAGGAATTTCTCGAGTTCGTCAATCGGTTCGCGAGATATGGGAGTTTGAAGTTAAGGAATGGTTGAGAAACCATCAAAATTTTCGCAATTCTGATGCTAGAAACGAATAACTCGAATGACCTATGGGAAAAGTACACACACCATTGTAATCGGGCAAGTTTCTACTTTCAGAGGCGGCAGGAACTTCTCGAGTTCGCCAATCCGTTCGCGAGGCATCGGAGCTTGAAGTTAAGGAATGGTTGAGAAACCATAAAAATTTTCGCAAGTCTGATACTCGAAACCAATAACTGGAATGGCCCAGGGGAAAAGTACACATACCGTTGTAATCGGACAAGTTTCTGGTTTCAGATTCAACAGGAATTTCTCGAGTTCGTCAATCAGTTCGCGAGATATGGGAGTGTGAAATTAAGGAACGGTTGAGAAACCATCAAAATTTTCGCAAGTCTGATACTCGAAACCAATAACTACAAAGGCCTAGGAGAAAAATACACATACCGTTGTAATCGGCGAGTTTCTACTTTCAGATGCAACAGGAATTTCTCGAGTTCGTCATTCCGTTCGCGAGATATGGGTGTATGAAGGTGAGGAATGGTTGAGAAACCATCAAAATTTTCGCAAGTCTGATTCTCGAAACCAATAACTACAATGGCCTAGGGGAAAAATACTCATAGCGTTGTAATCGGGAGAGATTCTATATGCAGATGCAACAGGAATTTCTCGAGTTCGCCAATCCGTTCGCGAGGCATCGGAGCTTGAAGTTAAGGAATGGTTGAGAAACCATAAAAATTTTCGCAAGTCTGATACTCGAAACCAATAACTGGAATGGCCCAGGGGAAAAGTACACATACCGTTGTAATCGGACAAGTTTCTGGTTTCAGATGCAACAGGAATCTCTCGAGTTCGTCAATCGGTTCGCGAGATATGGGAGTGTGAAATTAAGGAACGGTTGAGAAACCATCAAAATTTTTGCAAGTCTGATAATCGAAACCAATAACTACAAAGGCCTAGGGGAAAAATACACATACCGTTGTAATCGGGCGAGTTTCTACTTTCAGATGCAACAGGAATTTCTCGAGTTCGTCAATCGGTTCGCGAGATATGGGCGTTTGAAGTTAAGGAATGGTTGAGAAACCATCAAAATTTTCGCAATTCTGATGCTAGAAACGAATAACTCGAAAGACCTAGGGGAAAAGTACACACACCATTGTAATCGGGCAAGTTTCTACTTTCAGAGGCGACAGGAACTTCTCGAATTCGCCAATCCGTTCGCGAGGCATCGGAGTTTGAAGTTAAGGAATGGTTGAGAAACCATCAAAATTTTCGCAAGTCTGATACTCGAAACCAATAACTACAAAGGCCTAGGAGAAAAATACACATACCGTTGTAATCGGACAAGTTTCTGGTTTCAGATGCAACAGGAATTTCTCGAGTTCGTCAATCCGTTCGCGAGATATGGGAGTTTGAAGTTAAGGAATGGTTGAGATACCATCAAAATTTTCACAATTCTGATGCTAGAAACGGATAACTGGAATGACCTAGGGGAAAAGTACACACACCATTGTAATCGGTCGAGCTTCTGCTTTCAGATGCAACAGCAATTTCTCGAGTTCGTCAATCCGTTCGCGAGATATGGGAGTTTGAAGTTAAGGAAAGTTTTAGAAACCATCAAAATTTTCGCAAGTTTGACACTCGAAACCAATAAGTACAATGGCCTAGGGCAAAAATACACATGCCGTTGTAATCGGGCGAGTTTCTGCTTTCAGATGCAATAGGAAATTCTCGAGTTCGTTCGTCCGTTCGCGAGATATGGGAGTTTGAAGTTAAGGAATGGTTGAGAAACCATAAAAATTTTCGAAAGTCTGATACTCGAAACCAATAACTGGAATGGCCCAGGGGAAAAGTACACATACCGTTGTAATCGGACAAGTTTCTGGTTTCAGATGCAACAGGAATTTCTCGAGTTCGTCAATCCGTTCGCGAGATATGGGAGTTTGAATTTAGGAACGGTTGAGAAGCCATCAAAATTTTCGCAAGTCTGATACACGAAACCAATAACTACTATGGCCTAGGGAAAAATACACATACCTTTGTAATCGGGCGTGTTTCTACTTTCAGATGCAATAGGAATTTCTCAAGTTCGTCAATCGGTTCGCGAGATATGGGAGTTTGAAGTTAAGGAACGGTTGAGAAACCATCAAAATTTTCGCATTTCTGATGCTAGAAACGAATAACTCGAATGACCTAGGGGAAAAGTACACACACCATTGTAATCGGGCAAGTTTCTACTTTCAGAGGCGACAGGAACTTCTCGAGTTCGCCAATCCGTTCGCGAGGCATCGGAGTTTGAAGTTAAGGAATGGTTGAGAAACCATCAAAATTTTCGCAAATCTGATACTCGAAACCAATAACTACAATGGCCTAGGGGAAAAATACACATAGCGTTGTAATCGGGAGAGATTCTATATTCAGATGCAACAGGAATTTCTCGAGTTCGTCATTCCGTTCGCGAGATATGGGAGTTTGAAGTTAAGGAATGGTTGAGAAACCATCAAAATTTTCGCAAGTCTGATACTCGAAACCAATAACTACAAAGGCCAAGGGGAAAAATGCACATACCGTTGTAATCGGGCGAGTTCCTACTTTCAGATGCAACAGGAATTTCTCGAGTTCGTCATTCCGTTCGCGAGAGATGGGTGTATGAAGGTAAGGAATGGTTGAGAAACCATCAAAATTTTCGCTGGTCTGATACTCGAAACCAATAACTGGAATGGCCTAGTTCAGAAATACACATACCTTTGTAATCAGGCTAGTTTCTACTTTCAGATACAACAGGAGTTTCTCGAGTTCGTCAATCCGTTCGCGAGATATGGGAGTTTGAAGTTAAAGAATGGTTGAGAAACCATCAATATTTTCGCAAGTCTGATACTCGAAACCAATAACTACAAAGGCCTAGGGGGAAAAGACACATATCGTTGTAATCGGGCGAGTTTCTACTTTAAGATGCAACAGGAATTTCTCGAGTTCGTCATTCCGTTCGCGAGATATGGGAGTTTGAAGTTAAGGAATGGTTGAGAAACCATAAAAATTTTCGCAATTCTGATGCTAGAAACAAATAACTGGAATGACCTAGGGGAAAAGTACACACACCATTATAATCGGTCGAGTTTCTGCTTTCAGATGCAACAGGAATTTCTCGAGTTCGTCAATCCGTTCGCGAGATATGGGAGTTTGAAGTTAAGGAATGGTTGAGAAACCACCAAAATTTTCGCAAGTTTGGTACTCGAAACCAATAACTACAATGGCCTAGGGCAAAAATACACATACCGTAGTAATCGGACGGGTTTCTGGTTTCAGATCCAACAGGAATTTCTCGAGTTCGTCAATCCGTTCGCGAGATATGGGAGTTTGAAATTAATGAACGGTTGAGAAACCATCAAAATTTTCGCAAGTCTGATACTCGAAACCAATAACAACAAAGGCCTAGGGGAAAAATGCACATACCGTTGTAATCGGGCGAGTTTCTACATTCAGATGCAACAGGAATTTCTCGAGTTCGTCATTCCGTTCGCGAGAGATGGGTGTATGAAGGTAAGGAATGGTTGGGAAACCATCAAAATTTTCGCAGGTCTGATACTCGAAACCAATAACTGGAATGGCCTAGGGCAAAAATACACATACCTTTGTAATCAGGGTAGTTTCTACTTTCAGATGCAACAGGAATTTCTCGAGTTCGTCAATCCGTTCGCGAGATATGGGAGTTTGAAGTTAAGGAATGCTTGAGAAACCATCAAAATTTTCGCAAGTCTGATACTCGAAACCAATAACTACTATGGCCCAGGGCAAAAATACACATACCGTAGTAATCGGGCGAGTTTCTGCTTTCCGATGCAATAGGAAATTCTCGAGTTCTTCAATCTGTTCGCGAGATATGGGAGTTTGAAGTTAAGGAATGGTTGAGAAACCATCAAAATTTTCGCAATTCTGATGCTAGAAACGAATAACTGGAATGACCTAGGGGAAAAGTACACACGCCATTGTAATCGGTCGAGTTTCTACTTTCAGATGCAACGGGAAATAATCGAGTTCGTCAATCCCTTCGCGAGATATGGGAGTTTGAATTTAGGTACGATTGAGAAGCCATCAAAATTTTCGCAAGTCTGATACACGAAACCAATAACTACAAAGGCTTAGGGGAAAAATACACATACCGTTGTAATCGGGAGAGTTTCTTCTTCCAGATGCAACCGGAATTTCTCGTGTTCGTCAATCCGTTCGCGAGATATGGGAGTTTGAAGTTAAGGAATGGTTGAGAAACCATCAAAATTTTCGCAAATCTTATACTCGAAACCAATAACTACTATGGCCTTGGGGAAAAATGCACATACCTATGTGATCGGGCGAGTTTCTACTTTCAGATGCAACAGGAATTTCTCGAGTTCGTCAATCCGTTCGCGAGACATGGGAGTTTGAAGTTAAGGAATGGTTGAGAAACCATCAAAATTTTCGCAATTCTGATGCTAGAAACGAATAACTGGAATGACCTAGGGGAAAAATACACATACCGTTGTAATCGGACGAGTTTCTGCATTCAGATGCAACAGGAATTTCTCGAGTACGTCAATCCTTTCGCGAGATATGGGAGTTTGAAGGTAAGGAATGGTTGAGAAACCATCAAAATTTTCGCAAGTCTGTTACTCGAAACCACTAACTGGAATGGCCTAGGGGCAAAGTACACACACCATTGTAATGGGGCGAGTTTCTACTTTCAGATGCAACAGGAATTTCTCGAGTTCGTAATTCCGTTCGCGAGAAATGGGTGTTTGTGGGTAAGGAATGGTTGAGAATCCATCAAAATTTTCGCAGGTCTGATACTCGAAACCAATAACTGGAATGGCCTAGGGCAAATATACACATACCTTTGTAATCGGGCGAGTTTCTACTTTCAGATGCAACAGGAATTTCTCGAGTTCGTCAATCCGTTCGCAAGATATAGGAGTTTGTAGTTAAGGAATGGTTGAGACACCATCAAAATTTTCACAAGTTTGATAGGCGAAACCAATAACTACAATGGGCTACGGCAAAAATACACATACCGTTGTAATCGGGCGAGTTTCTGCTTTCAGATGCAATAGGAAATACTCGAGTTCGATAATCCGTTCGCGAGATATGGGAGTTTGAAGTTAAGGAATGGTTGAGAAACCATCAAAATTTTCGCAAGTCTGTTACTCGAAACCAATAACTGGAATGGCCTAGGGGAAAAGTACACACACCGTTGTAATGGGGCGAGTTTCTACTTTCAGATGCAACAGGAATTTCTCGAGTTCGTCATTCCGTTCGCGAGAAATGGGTGCTTGTGGGTACGGAATGGTTGAGAATCCATCAAAATTTTCGCTGGTCTGATACTCGAACCAATAACTAGTATGGCCTAGGGCAAAGATACACATACCGTTGTAATCGGACGAGTTTCTGGTTTCAGATTCAACAGGAATTTCTCGAGTTCGTCAATCCGTTCGCGAGATATGGGAGTTTGAATTTAGGAACGGTTGAGAAGCCACCAAAATTTTCGCAAGTCTGATTCTCGAAACCTATAACTACAATGGCCTAGGGAAAAAATACACATAGCGTTGTAATCGGGAGAGATTCTATATTCAGATGCAACAGGAATTTCTCGAGTTCGTCATTCCGTTCGCGAGATATGGGAGTTTGAAGTTAAGGAATGGTTGAGAAACCATCAAAATTTTTGCAATTCTGATGCTAGAAACGAATAACTGGAATGACCTAGGGGAAAAGTACACACACCATTATAATCGGTCGAGCTTCTGCTTTCAGATGCAACAGGAATTTCTCGAGTTCGTCAATCGGTTCGCGAGATATGGGTGTATGAAGGTAAGGAATGGTTGAGAAACCATCAAAATTTTCGCAAGTCTGATACTCGAAACCAATAACTACAAAGGCCTAAGGGAAAAATACACATACCGTTGTAATCGGGCGAGTTTCTACTTTCAGATGCAACAGGAATTCCTCGAGTTCGTCATTCCGTTCGCCAGATATGGGAGTTTGAAGATAAGGAATGGTTGAGAAACCATAAAAATTTTCGCAATTCTGATGCAAGAAACAAATAACTGGAATGACCTAGGGGAAAAGTACACACACCATTGTAATCGGTCGAGTTTCTGATTTCAGATGCAACAGGAATTTCTCGAGTTCGTCAATCCGTTCGCGAGATATGGGAGTTTGAAGTTAAGAAGTGGTTGAGAAACCATCAAAATTTTCGCAAGTCTGATACTCGAAACCAATAACTACAAAGGCCTAGGGGAAAAATACACATACCGTTGTAACCGGGCGAGTTTCTACTTTCAGATGCAACAGGAATTTCTCGAGTTCGTCAATCCGTTCGCGAGATATGGGAGTTTGAAGTTAAGGATTGGTTGAGAAACCATCAAAATTTTCGCAATTCTGATGCTAGAAACGAATAACTGGAAGGACGTAGGGCAAAAATACACATACCGTTGTAATCGGGCGAGTTTCTGCTTTCAGATGCAACAGGAACTTGTCGAGTTCGTCAATCCGTTCGCGAGATATGGGAGTTTGAAGTTAAGAAGTGGTTGAGAAACCATCAAAATTTTCGCAAGTCTGATACTCGAAACCAATAACTACAATGGCCTAGGGGAAAAATACACATAGCGTTGTAATCGGGAGAGATTCTATATTCAGATGCAACAGGAATTTCTCGAGTTCGTCAATCCGTTCGCGAGATATGGGAGTTTGAAGTTAAGGAATGGTTGAGACACCATCAAAATTTTTGCAATTCTGATGCTAGAAACGAATAACTGGAATGACCTAGGGGAAAAGTACACACACCATTATAATCGGTCGAGCTTCTGCTTTCAGATGCAACAGGAATTTCTCGAGTTCGTCAATCGGTTCGCGAGATATGGGTGTATGAAGGTAAGGAATGGTTGAGAAACCATCAAAATTTTCGCAAGTCTGATACTCGAAACCAATAACTACAAAGGCCTAAGGGAAAAATACACATACCGTTGTAATCGGGCGAGTTTCTACTTTCAGATGCAACAGGAATTCCTCGAGTTCGTCATTCCGTTCGCGAGATATGGGAGTTTGAAGATAAGGAATGGTTGAGAAACCATAAAAATTTTCGCAATTCTGATGCAAGAAACAAATAACTGGAATGACCTAGGGGAAAAGTACACACACCATTGTAATCGGTCGAGTTTCTGATTTCAGATGCAACAGGAATTTCTCGAGTTCGTCAATCCGTTCGCGAGATATGGGAGTTTGAAGTTAAGGAATGGTTGAGAAACCACCAAAATTTTCGCAAGTTTGATACTCGAAACCAATAACTACAATGGCCTAGGGCAAAAATACACATACCGTAGTAATCGGACGAGTTTCTGGTTTCAGATGCAACAGGATTTTCTCGAGTTCGTCAATCCGTTCGCGAGATATGGAAGTTTGAAATTAAGGAACGGTTGAGAAACCATCAAAATTTTCGCAAGTCTGATACTCGAAACCAATAACTACAAAGGCCTAGGGGAAAAATACACATACCGTTGTAACCGGGCGAGTTTCTACTTTCAGATGCAACAGGAATTTCTCGAGTTCGTCAATCGGTTCGCGAGATATGGGAGTTTGAAGTTAAGGAATGGTTGAGAAACCATCAAAATTTTCGCAATTCTGATGCTAGAAACGAATAACTCGAATGACCTAGGGGAAAGGTACACACACCTTTGTAATCGGGCAAGTTTCTACTTTCAGAGGCGACAGGAACTTCTCGAGTTCGCCAATCCGTTCGCGAGGCATCGGAGTTTGAAGTTAAGGAATGGTTGAGAAACCATCAAAATTTTCGCAAGACTGATACTCGAAACCAATAACTACAAAGGCCTAGGGGGAAAATTCACATACCGTTGTAATCGGGCGAGTTTCTACTTTCAGACGCAACAGGAATTTCTCGAGTTCGTCAATCCGTTCGCGAGATATGGGAGTTTGAAGTTAAGGAATGGTTGAGAAACCATCAAAATTTTCGCAATTCTGATGCTAGAAACGAATAACTGGAATGACCTAGGGGAAAAGTACACACGCCATTGTAATCGGTCGAGTTTCTACTTTCTGATGCAACGGGAAATAATCGAGTTCGTCAATCCCTTCGCGAGATATGGGAGTTTGAAGTTAAGGAATGGTTGAGAAACCATTAAAATTTTCGCAAGTCTGATACTCGAAACCAATAACTACAAAGGCCTAGGGGAAAAATACACATACCGTTGTAATCGGACGAGTTTCTACTTTCAGATGCAACAGGTATTTCTCGAGTTCGTCAATCCGTTCGCGAGATATGGGAGTTTGAAGTTAAGGAATGGTTGAGAATCCATCAAAATTTTCGCAGTTCTGATGCTAGAAACGAATAACAGGAAGGACCTAGGGCAAAAATACACATACCGTTGTAATCGGGCGAGTTTCTGCTTTCAGATGCAACAGGAACTTGTCGAGTTCGTCAATCCGTTCGTGAGATATGGGAGTTTGAAGTTAAGAAGTGGTTGAGAAACCATCAAAATTTTCGCAAGTCTGATACTCGAAACCAATAACTACAATGGCCGAGGGGAAAAATACACATAGCGTTGTAATCGGGAGAGTTTCTGTTTTCAGATGCAACAGAAATTTCTTGAGGTCGTCAATCCGTTCGCGTGATATGGGAGTGTGAAGTTAAGGAACGGTTGAGAAACCATCAAAATTTTCGCAAGTCTGATACTCGAAACCAATAACTACAAAGGCCTAGGGGAAAAATACACATACCGTTGTAACCGGGCGAGTTTCTACTTTCAGATGCAACAGGAATTTCTCGAGTTCGTCAATCCGTTCGCGAGATATGGGAGTTTGAAGTTAAGGATTGGTTGAGAAACCATCAAAATTTTCGCAATTCTGATGCTAGAAACGAATAACTGGAAGGACGTAGGGCAAAAATACACATACCGTTGTAATCGGGCGAGTTTCTGCTTTCAGATGCAACAGGAACTTGTCGAGTTCGTCAATCCGTTCGCGAGATATGGGAGTTTGAAGTTAAGAAGTGGTTGAGAAACCATCAAAATTTTCGCAAGTCTGATACTCGAAACCAATAACTACAATGGCCTAGGGGGAAAATACACATAGCGTTGTAATCGGGAGAGTTTCTGTTTTCAGATGCAACAGAAATTTCTTGAGGTCGTCAATCCGTTCGCGTGATATGGGAGTGTGAAGTTAAGGAACGGTTGAGAAACCATCAAAATTTTCGCAAGTCTGATACTCGAATCAAATAACTACAATGGACTAGGGCAAAAATACACATACCTTTGTAATCGGGCGAGTTTCTACTTTCAGAGGCGACAGGAACTTCTCGAGTTCGCCAATCCGTTCGCGAGGCATCGGAGTTTGAAGTTAAGGAATGGTTGAGAAACCATCAAAATTTTCGCAAGACTGATGATAGAAACGAATAACTCGAATGACCTAGGGGAAAGGTACACACACCGTTGTAATCGGGCAAGTTTCTACTTTCAGAGGCGACAGGAACTTCTCGAGTTCGCCAATCCGTTCGCGAGGCATCGGAGTTTGAAGTTAAGGAATGGTTGAGAAACCATCAAAATTTTCGCAAGACTGATACTCGAAACCAATAACTACAAAGGCCTAGGGGGAAAATTCACATACCGTTGTAATCGGGCGAGTTTCTACTTTCAGATGCAACAGGAATTTCTCGAGTTCGTCAATCCTTTCGCGAGATATGGGAGTTTGAAGTTAAGAAATGGTTGAGAAACCATCAAAATTTTCGCAATTCTGATGCTAGAAACGAATAACTGGAATGACCTAGGGGAAAAGTACACACGCCATTGTAATCGGTCGAGTTTCTACTTTCAGATGCAACGGGAAATAATCGAGTTCGTCAATCCCTTCGCGAGATATGGGAGTTCGAAGTTAAGGAATGGTTGAGAAACCATTAAAATTTTCGCAAGTCTGATACTCGAAACCAATAACTACAAAGGCCTAGGGGAAAAATACACATTCCGTTGTAATCGGACGAGTTTCTACTTTCAGATGCAACAGGCATTTCTCGAGTTCGTCAATCCGTTCGCGAGATATGGGAGTTTGAAGTTAAGGAATGGTTGAGAAACCATCAAAATTTTCGCAATTCTGATGCTAGAAACGAATAACAGGAAGGACCTAGGGGAAAAATACACATAGCGTTGTAATCGGGAGAGTTTCTGTTTTCAGATGCAACAGAAATTTCTTGAGGTCGTCAATCCGTTCGCGTGATATGGGAGTGTGAAGTTAAGGAACGGTTGAGAAACCATCAAAATTTTCGCAAGTCTGATACTCGAAACCAATAACTACAAAGGCCTAGGGGAAAAATAAACATACCGTTGTAACCGGGCGAGTTTCTACTTTCAGATGCAACAGGAATTTCTCGAGTTCGTCAATCGGTTCGCGAGATATGGGAGTTTGAAGTTAAGGAATGGTTGAGAAACCATCAAAATTTTCGCAATTCTGATGCTAGAAACGAATAACTCGAATGACCTAGGGGAAAAGTACACACACCACTGTAATCGGGCAAGTTTCTACTTTCAGAGGCGACAGGAACTTCTCGAGTTCGCCAATCCGTTCGCGAGGCATCGGAGTTTGAAGTTAAGGAATGGTTGAGAAACCATCAAAATTTTCGCAAGTCTGATACTCGAAACCAATTACTACAAAGGCCTAGGGGAAAAATACACATACCGTTGTAATCGGACGAGTATCTACTTTCAGATGCAACAGGAATTTCTCGAGTTCGTCAATCCGTTCGCGAGATATGGGAGTTTGAAGTTAAGGAATGTTTGAGAAACCATCAAAATTTTCGCAATTCTGATGCTAGAAACGAATAACTGGAAGGACGTAGGGCAAAAATGCACATACCGTTGTAATCGGGCGAGTTTCTGCTTTCAGATGCAACAGGAACTTGTCGAGTTCGTCAATCCGTTCGCGAGGTATGGGAGTTTGAAGTTAAGAAGTGGTTGAGAAACCATCAAAATTTTCGCAAGTCTGATACTCGAAACCAATAACTACAATGGCCTAGGGGAAAAATACACATAGCGTTGTAATCGGGAGAGTTTCTGTTTTCAGATGCAACAGAAATTTCTTGAGGTCGTCAATCCGTTCGCGTGATATGGGAGTGTGAAGTTAAGGAACGGTTGAGAAACCATCAAAATTTTCGCAAGTCTGATACTCGAATCCAATAACTACAATGGACTAGGGCAAAAATACACATACTTTTGTAATCGGGCGAGTTTCTACTTTCAGATGCAACAGGAATTTCTCGAGTTCGTCAATCCGTTCGCGAGAAATGGGAGTTTGAAGTTAAGGAATGGTTGAGAAACCATAAAAATTTTCGCAATTCTGATGCTAGAAACAAATAACTGGAATGACCTAGGGGAAAAGTACACACACCATTGTAATCGGTCGAGTTTCTGCTTTCAGATGCAACAGGAATTTCTCGAGTTCGTCAATCCGTTCGCGAGATATGGGAGTTTGAAGTTAAGGAATGGTTGAGAAACCACCAAAATTTTCGCAAGTTTGATACTCGAAACCAATAACTACAATGGCCTAGGGCAAAAATACACATACCGTAGTAATCGGACGAGTTTCTGGTTTCAGATGCAACAGGAATTTCTCGAGTTCGTCAATCCGTTCGCGAGATATGGAAGTTTGAAATTAAGGAACGGTTGAGAAACCATCAAAATTTTCGCAAGTCTGATACACGAAACCAATAACTACAAAGGCTTAGGGTAAAAATACGCAAACCGTTGTAATCGGGAGAGTTTCTTCTTCCAGATGCAACCGGAACTTCTCGTGTTCCTCAATCCGTTCGCGAGATATGGTAGTTTGATGATCAGGAATGGTTGAGAAACCATCACAGTTTTCGCAAGTCTGATACTCGAAACCAATAACTACAAAGGCCTAGGGGAAAAATACACATACCGTTGTAATCGGGCGAGTTTCTACTTTCAGATGCAACAGGAATTTCTCGAGTTCGTCAATCGGTTCGCGAGATATGGGAGTTTGAAGTTAAGGAATGGTTGAGAAACCATCAAAATTTTCGCAATTCTGATGCTAGAAACGAATAACTCGAATGACCTAGGGGAAACGTACACACACCGTTGTAATCGGGCAAGTTTCTACTTTCAGAGGCGACAGGAACTTCTCGAGTTCGCCAATCCGTTCGCGAGGCATCGGAGTTTGAAGTTAAGGAATGGTTGAGGAACCATCAAAATTTTCGCAAGTCTGATACTCGAAACCAATTACTACAAAGACCTAGGGGAAAAATACACATACCGTTGTAATCGGACGAGTATCTACTTTCAGATGCAACAGGAATTTCTCGAGTTCGTCAATCCGTTCGCGAGATATAGGAGTTTGAAGTTAAGGAATGGTTGAGGAACCATCAAAATTTTCGCAATTCTGATGCTAGAAACGAATAACTGGAAGGACGTAGGGCAAAAATACACATACCGTTGTAATCGGGCGAGTTTCTGCTTTCAGATGCAACAGGAACTTGTCGAGTTCGTCAATCCGTTCGCGAGATATGGGAGTTTGAAGTTAAGAAGTGGTTGAGAAACCATCAAAATTTTCGCAAGTCTGATACTCGAAACCAATAACTACAATGGCCTAGGGGAAAAATACACATAGCGTTGTAATCGGGAGAGTTTCTGTTTTCAGATGCAACAGAAATTTCTTGAGGTCGTCAATCCGTTCGCGTGATATGGGAGTGTGAAGTTAAGGAACGGTTGAGAAACCATCAAAATTTTCGCAAGTCTGATACTCGAATCCAATAACTACAATGGACTAGGGCAAAAATACACATACCTTTGTAATCGGGCGAGTTTCTACTTTCAGATGCAACAGGAATTTCTCGAGTTCGTCAATCCGTTCGCGAGATATGGGAGTTTGAAGTTAAGGAATGGTTGAGAAACCATCAAAATTTTCGCAATTCTGATGCTAGAAACGAATAACTGGAATGACCTAAGGGAAAAGTACACACACCATTGTAATCGGTCGAGTTTCTGCTTTCAGATGCAACAGGAATTTCTCGAGTTCGTCAATCCGTTCGCGAGATATGGGAGTTTGAAGTTAAGGAATGGTTGAGAAACCATCAAAATTTTCGCAAGTTTGATACTCGAAGCCAATAACTACAATGGCCTAGGGCAAAAATACACATACCGTAGTAATCGGACGAGTTTCTGGTATCAGATGCAACAGGAATTTCTCGAGTTCGTCAAACCGTTCGCGAGATATGGGAGTTTGAAATTAAGGAACGGTTGAGAAACCATCAAAATTTTCGCAAGTCTGATACTCGAAACCAATAACTACAAAGGCTTAGGGGAAAAATACGCATACCGTTGTAATCGGGAGAGTTTCTTCTTCCAGATGCAACCGGAATTTCTCGTGCTCCTCAAACCGTTCGCGAGATATGGGAGTTTGAAGTTAAGGAATGGTTGAGAAACCATCACAATTTTCGCAAGTCTGATACTCGAAACCAATAACTACTATTGCCTAGGGGAAAAATACACATACCGTTGTAATCGGGCGAGTTTCTGCTTTCAGTTGCAACAGAAATTCCTCGAGTTCGTCAATCCGTTCGCGAGATATGGGAGTTTGAAGTTAAGGAATGGTTGAGAAACCATCAAAATTTTCGCAAATCTGATACTCGAAACCAATAACTACAATTGCCTAGCGGAAAAATACACATACCGTTGTAATCGGGAGAGTTTCTACTTTCAGATACAACAGAAATTTTTCGGATTCATCAATCCGTTCGCGAGATATGGGGGTTTGAAGTTAAGGAATGCTTGAGAAAACTTCAAAATTTTCGCAAGTCTGATACGCGAAACCAGTAACTACAAGGGCCTAGGGGAAAAATAAACATCTCCTTGTAATCGGGCGTGTTTCTACTTTCAGATGCAACAGGAATTTCTTGATGTCGTCAATCCGTTCGCGTGGTATGGGAGTGTGAAGTTAAGGAATGGTTGAGAAACCATCAAAATTTTCGCAAGTTTGATACTCGAAGCCAATAACTACAATGGCCTAGGGCAAAAATACACATACCGTAGTAATCGGACGAGTTTCTGGTATCAGATGCAACAGGAATTTCTCGAGTTCGTCAAACCGTTCGCGAGATATGGGAGTTTGAAATTAAGGAACGGTTGAGAAACCATCAAAATTTTCGCAAGTCTGATACTCGAAACCAATAACTACAAAGGCTTAGGGGAAAAATACGCATACCGTTGTAATCGGGAGAGTTTCTTCTTCCAGATGCAACCCGAATTTCTCGTGCTCCTCAAACCGTTCGCGAGATATGGGAGTTTGAAGTTAAGGAATGGTTTAGAAACCATCACAATTTTCGCAAGTCTGATACTCGAAACCAATAACTACTATTGCCTAGGGGAAAAATACACATACCGTTGTTATCGGGCGAGTTTCTGCTTTCAGTTGCAACAGAAATTCCTCGAGTTCGTCAATCCGTTCGCGAGATATGGGAGTTTGAAGTTAAGGAATGGTTGAGAAACCATCAAAATTTTCGCAAATCTGATACTCGAAACCAATAACTACAATTGCCTAGCGGAAAAATACACATCCCGTTGTAACCGGGCGAGTTTCTACTTTCAGATGCAACAGGAATTTCTCGAGTTCGTCAATCGGTTCGCGAGATATGGGAGTTTGAAGTTAAGGAATGGTTGAGAAACCATCAAAATTTTCGCAATTCTGATGCTAGAAACGAATAACTCGAATGACCTAGGGGAAAAGTACACACACCACTGTAATCGGGCAAGTTTCTACTTTCAGAGGCGACAGGAACTTCTCGAGTTCGCCAATCCGTTCGCGAGGCACCGGAGTTTGAAGTTAAGGAATGGTTGAGAAACCATCAAAATTTTCGCAAGTCTGATACTCGAAACCAATAACTACAATTGCCTAGCGGAAAAATACACATCCCGTTGTAACCGGGCGAGTTTCTACTTTCAGTTGCAACAGAAATTCCTCGAGTTCGTCAATCCGTTCGCGAGATATGGGAGTTTGAAGTTAAGGAATGGTTGAGAAACCATCAAAATTTTCGCAAATCTGATACTCGAAACCAATAACTACAATTGCCTAGCGGAAAAATACACATCCCGTTGTAACCGGGCGAGTTTCTACTTTCAGATGCAACAGGAATTTCTCGAGTTCGTCAATCGGTTCGCGAGATATGGGAGTTTGAAGTTAAGGAATGGTTGAGAAACCATCAAAATTTTCGCTGGTCTGATACTCGAAACCAATAACTGGAATGGCCTAGAGCAAAAATACACATACCTTTGTAATCACGCGAGTTTCTACTTTCAGATGCAACAGGAATTTCTCGAGTTCGTCAATCCGTTCGCGAGATATGGGAGTTTGAATTTAAAGAATGGTTGAGAAACCATCAAAATATTCGCAAGTCTGATTCTCGAAACCAATAACTACAATGGCCTAGGGGAAAAATACACATAGCGTTGTAATCGGGAGAGATTCTATTTTCAGATGCAACAGAAATTTTTCGGATTCGTCAATCCGTTCGCGAGATATGGGCGTTTGAAGTTAAGGAATGGTTGAGAAACCATCAAAATTTTCGCAATTCTGATGCTAGAAACGAATAACTGGAATGACCTAAGGGAAAAGTACACACACCATTGTAATCGGTCGAGTTTCTGGTATCAGATGCAACAGGAATTTCTCGAGTTCGTCAAACCGTTCGCGAGATATGGGAGTTTGAAATTAAGGAACGGTTGAGAAACCATCAAAATTTTCGCAAGTCTGATACTCGAAACCAATAACTACAAAGGCTTAGGGGAAAAATACGCATACCGTTGTAATCGGGAGAGTTTCTTCTTCCAGATGCAACCGGAATTTCTCGTGCTCCTCAAACCGTTCGCGAGATATGGGAGTTTGAAGTTAAGGAATGGTTGAGAAACCATCACAATTTTCGCAAGTCTGATACTCGAAACCAATAACTACTATTGCCTAGGGGAAAAATACACATACCGTTGTAATCGGGCGAGTTTCTGCTTTCAGTTGCAACAGAAATTCCTCGAGTTCGTCAATCCGTTCGCGAGATATGGGAGTTTGAAGTTAAGGAATGGTTGAGAAACCATCAAAATTTTCGCAAATCTGATACTCGAAACCAATAACTACAATTGCCTAGCGGAAAAATACACATACCGTTGTAATCGGGAGAGTTTCTACTTTCAGATACAACAGAAATTTTTCGGATTCATCAATCCGTTCGCGAGATATGGGGGTTTGAAGTTAAGGAATGCTTGAGAAAACTTCAAAATTTTCGCAAGTCTGATACGCGAAACCAGTAACTACAAGGGCCTAGGGGAAAAATAAACATCTCCTTGTAATCGGGCGTGTTTCTACTTTCAGATGCAACAGGAATTTCTTGAGGTCGTCAATCCGTTCGCGTGGTATGGGAGTGTGAAGTTAAGGAACGGTTGAGAAACCATCAAAACTTTCGCAAGTCTGATACTCGAAACCAATAACTACTATTGCCTAGGGGAAAAATACACATACCGTTGTAATCGGGCGAGTTTCTGCTTTCAGTTGCAATAGAAATTCCTCGAGTTCGTCAATCCGTTCGCGAGATATGGGAGTTTGAAGTTAAGGAATGGTTGAGAAACCATCAAAATTTTCGCAATTCTGATGCTAGAAACGAATAACTGGAATGACCTAAGGGAAAAGTACACACACCATTGTAATCGGTCGAGTTTCTGCTTTCAGATGCAACAGGAATTTCTCGAGTTCGTCAATCCGTTCGCGAGATATGGGAGTTTGAAGTTAAGGAATGGTTGAGAAACCATCAAAATTTTCGCAAGTTTGATACTCGAAGCCAATAACTACAATGGCCTAGGGCAAAAATACACATACCGTAGTAATCGGACGAGTTTCTGGTATCAGATGCAACAGGAATTTCTCGAGTTCGTCAAACCGTTCGCGAGATATGGGAGTTTGAAATTAAGGAACGGTTGAGAAACCATCAAAATTTTCGCAAGTCTGATACTCGAAACCAATAACTACAAAGGCTTAGGGGAAAAATACGCATACCGTTGTAATCGGGAGAGTTTCTTCTTCCAGATGCAACCCGAATTTCTCGTGCTCCTCAAACCGTTCGCGAGATATGGGAGTTTGAAGTTAAGGAATGGTTGAGAAACCATCACAATTTTCGCAAGTCTGATACTCGAAACCAATAACTACTATTGCCTAGGGGAAAAATACACATACCGTTGTTATCGGGCGAGTTTCTGCTTTCAGTTGCAACAGAAATTCCTCGAGTTCGTCAATCCGTTCGCGAGATATGGGAGTTTGAAGTTAAGGAATGGTTGAGAAACCATCAAAATTTTCGCAAATCTGATACTCGAAACCAATAACTACAATTGCCTAGCGGAAAAATACACATCCCGTTGTAACCGGGCGAGTTTCTACTTTCAGATGCAACAGGAATTTCTCGAGTTCGTCAATCGGTTCGCGAGATATGGGAGTTTGAAGTTAAGGAATGGTTGAGAAACCATCAAAATTTTCGCAATTCTGATGCTAGAAACGAATAACTCGAATGACCTAGGGGAAAAGCACACACAACTGTAATCGGGCAAGTTTCTACTTTCAGAGGCGACAGGAACTTCTCGAGTTCGCCAATCCGTTCGCGAGGCACCGGAGTTTGAAGTTAAGGAATGGTTGAGAAACCATCAAAATTTTCGCAAGTCTGATACTCGAAACCAATTACTACAAAGGCCTAGGGGAAAAATACGCATACCGTTGTAATCGGGCGAGTTTCTACTTTCAGATGCAACAGGAATTTCTCGAGTTCGTCATTCCGTTCGCGAGATATGGTTGTATGAAGGTAAGGAATGGTTGAGAAACCATCAAAATTTTCGCTGGTCTGATACTCGAAACCAATAACTGGAATGGCCTAGAGCAAAAATACACATACCTTTGTAATCACGCGAGTTTCTACTTTCAGATGCAACAGGAATTTCTCGAGTTCGTCAATCCGTTCGCGAGATATAGGAGTTTGAATTTAAAGAATGGTTGAGAAACCATCAAAATATTCGCAAGTCTGATTCTCGAAACCAATAACTACAATGGCCTAGGGGAAAAATACACATAGCGTTGTAATCGGGAGAGATACTATTTTCAGATGCAACAGAAATTTTTCGGATTCGTCAATCCGTTCGCGAGATATGGGAGTTTGAAGTTAAGGAATGGTTGAGAAACCATCAAAATTTTCGCAATTCTGATGCTAGAAACGAATAACTGGAATGACCTAAGGGAAAAGTACACACACCATTGTAATCGGTCGAGTTTCTGCTTTCAGATGCAACAGGAATTTCTCGAGTTCGTCAATCCGTTCGCGAGATATGGGAGTTTGAAGTTAAGGAATGGTTGAGAAACCATCAAAATTTTCGCAAGTTTGATACTCGAAGCCAATAACTACAATGGCCTAGGGCAAAAATACACATACCGTAGTAATCGGACGAGTTTCTGGTATCAGATGCAACAGGAATTTCTCGAGTTCGTCAAACCGTTCGCGAGATATGGGAGTTTGAAATTAAGGAACGGTTGAGAAACCATCAAAATTTTCGCAAGTCTGATACTCGAAACCAATAACTACAAAGGCTTAGGGGAAAAATACGCATACCGTTGTAATCGGGAGAGTTTCTTCTTCCAGATGCAACCCGAATTTCTCGTGCTCCTCAAACCGTTCGCGAGATATGGGAGTTTGAAGTTAAGGAATGGTTGAGAAACCATCACAATTTTCGCAAGTCTGATACTCGAAACCAATAACTACTATTGCCTAGGGGAAAAATACACATACCGTTGTTATCGGGCGAGTTTCTGCTTTCAGTTGCAACAGAAATTCCTCGAGTTCGTCAATCCGTTCGCGAGATATGGGAGTTTGAAGTTAAGGAATGGTTGAGAAACCATCAAAATTTTCGCAAATCTGATACTCGAAACCAATAACTACAATTGCCTAGCGGAAAAATACACATCCCGTTGTAACCGGGCGAGTTTCTACTTTCAGATGCAACAGGAATTTCTCGAGTTCGTCAATCGGTTCGCGAGATATGGGAGTTTGAAGTTAAGGAATGGTTGAGAAACCATCAAAATTTTCGCAATTCTGATGCTAGAAACGAATAACTCGAATGACCTAGGGGAAAAGTACACACACCACTGTAATCGGGCAAGTTTCTACTTTCAGAGGCGACAGGAACTTCTCGAGTTCGCCAATCCGTTCGCGAGGCACCGGAGTTTGAAGTTAAGGAATGGTTGAGAAACCATCAAAATTTTCGCAAGTCTGATACTCGAAACCAATTACTACAAAGGCCTAGGGGAAAAATACGCATACCGTTGTAATCGGGCGAGTTTCTACTTTCAGATGCAACAGGAATTTCTCGAGTTCGTCATTCCGTTCGCGAGATATGGTTGTATGAAGGTAAGGAATGGTTGAGAAACCATCAAAATTTTCGCTGGTCTGATACTCGAAACCAATAACTGGAATGGCCTAGAGCAAAAATACACATACCTTTGTAATCACGCGAGTTTCTACTTTCAGATGCAACAGGAATTTCTCGAGTTCGTCAATCCGTTCGCGAGATATAGGAGTTTGAATTTAAAGAATGGTTGAGAAACCATCAAAATTTTCGCAATTCTGATGCTAGAAACGAATAACTGGAATGACCTAAGGGAAAAGTACACACACCATTGTAATCGGTCGAGTTTCTGCTTTCAGATGCAACAGGAATTTCTCGAGTTCGTCAATCCGTTCGCGAGATATGGGAGTTTGAAGTTAAGGAATGGTTGAGAAACCATCAAAATTTTCGCAAGTTTGATACTCGAAGCCAATAACTACAATGGCCTAGGGCAAAAATACACATACCGTAGTAATCGGACGAGTTTCTGGTATCAGATGCAACAGGAATTTCTCGAGTTCGTCAAACCGTTCGCGAGATATGGGAGTTTGAAATTAAGGAACGGTTGAGAAACCATCAAAATTTTCGCAAGTCTGATACTCGAAACCAATAACTACAAAGGCTTAGGGGAAAAATACGCATACCGTTGTAATCGGGAGAGTTTCTTCTTCCAGATGCAACCCGAATTTCTCGTGCTCCTCAAACCGTTCGCGAGATATGGGAGTTTGAAGTTAAGGAATGGTTGAGAAACCATCACAATTTTCGCAAGTCTGATACTCGAAACCAATAACTACTATTGCCTAGGGGAAAAATACACATACCGTTGTTATCGGGCGAGTTTCTGCTTTCAGTTGCAACAGAAATTCCTCGAGTTCGTCAATCCGTTCGCGAGATATGGGAGTTTGAAGTTAAGGAATGGTTGAGAAACCATCAAAATTTTCGCAAATCTGATACTCGAAACCAATAACTACAATTGCCTAGCGGAAAAATACACATCCCGTTGTAACCGGGCGAGTTTCTACTTTCAGATGCAACAGGAATTTCTCGAGTTCGTCAATCGGTTCGCGAGATATGGGAGTTTGAAGTTAAGGAATGGTTGAGAAACCATCAAAATTTTCGCAATTCTGATGCTAGAAACGAATAACTCGAATGACCTAGGGGAAAAGTACACACACCACTGTAATCGGGCAAGTTTCTACTTTCAGAGGCGACAGGAACTTCTCGAGTTCGCCAATCCGTTCGCGAGGCACCGGAGTTTGAAGTTAAGGAATGGTTGAGAAACCATCAAAATTTTCGCAAGTCTGATACTCGAAACCAATTACTACAAAGGCCTAGGGGAAAAATACGCATACCGTTGTAATCGGGCGAGTTTCTACTTTCAGATGCAACAGGAATTTCTCGAGTTCGTCATTCCGTTCGCGAGATATGGTTGTATGAAGGTAAGGAATGGTTGAGAAACCATCAAAATTTTCGCTGGTCTGATACTCGAAACCAATAACTGGAATGGCCTAGAGCAAAAATACACATACCTTTGTAATCACGCGAGTTTCTACTTTCAGATGCAACAGGAATTTCTCGAGTTCGTCAATCCGTTCGCGAGATATAGGAGTTTGAATTTAAAGAATGGTTGAGAAACCATCAAAATATTCGCAAGTCTGATTCTCGAAACCAATAACTACAATGGCCTAGGGGAAAAATACACATAGCGTTGTAATCGGGAGAGATTCTATTTTCAGATGCAACAGAAATTTTTCGGATTCGTCAATCCGTTCGCGAGATATGGGAGTTTGAAGTTAAGGAATGGTTGAGAAACCATCAAAATTTTCGCAATTCTGATGCTAGAAACGAATAACTGGAATGACCTAAGGGAAAAGTACACACACCATTGTAATCGGTCGAGTTTCTGCTTTCAGATGCAACAGGAATTTCTCGAGTTCGTCAATCCGTTCGCGAGATATGGGAGTTTGAAGTTAAGGAATGGTTGAGAAACCATCAAAATTTTCGCAAATCTGATACTCGAAACCAATAACTACAATTGCCTAGCGGAAAAATACACATACCGTTGTAATCGGGAGAGTTTCTACTTTCAGATACAACAGAAATTTTTCGGATTCATCAATCCGTTCGCGAGATATGGGGGTTTGAAGTTAAGGAATGCTTGAGAAAACTTCAAAATTTTCGCAAGTCTGATACGCGAAACCAGTAACTACAAGGGCCTAGGGGAAAAATAAACATCTCCTTGTAATCGGGCGTGTTTCTACTTTCAGATGCAACAGGAATTTCTTGAGGTCGTCAATCCGTTCGCGTGGTATGGGAGTGTGAAGTTAAGGAACGGTTGAGAAACCATCAAAACTTTCGCAAGTCTGATACTCGAAACCAATAACTACTATTGCCTAGGGGAAAAATACACATACCGTTGTAATCGGGCGAGTTTCTGCTTTCAGTTGCAATAGAAATTCCTCGAGTTCGTCAATCCGTTCGCGAGATATGGGAGTTTGAAGTTAAGGAATGGTTGAGAAACCATCAAAATTTTCGCAATTCTGATGCTAGAAACGAATAACTGGAATGACCTAAGGGAAAAGTACACACACCATTGTAATCGGTCGAGTTTCTGCTTTCAGATGCAACAGGAATTTCTCGAGTTCGTCAATCCGTTCGCGAGATATGGGAGTTTGAAGTTAAGGAATGGTTGAGAAACCATCAAAATTTTCGCAAGTTTGATACTCGAAGCCAATAACTACAATGGCCTAGGGCAAAAATACACATACCGTAGTAATCGGACGAGTTTCTGGTATCAGATGCAACAGGAATTTCTCGAGTTCGTCAAACCGTTCGCGAGATATGGGAGTTTGAAATTAAGGAACGGTTGAGAAACCATCAAAATTTTCGCAAGTCTGATACTCGAAACCAATAACTACAAAGGCTTAGGGGAAAAATACGCATACCGTTGTAATCGGGAGAGTTTGTTCTTCCAGATGCAACCCGAATTTCTCGTGCTCCTCAAACCGTTCGCGAGATATGGGAGTTTGAAGTTAAGGAATGGTTGAGAAACCATCACAATTTTCGCAAGTCTGATACTCGAAACCAATAACTACTATTGCCTAGGGGAAAAATACACATACCGTTGTTATCGGGCGAGTTTCTGCTTTCAGTTGCAACAGAAATTCCTCGAGTTCGTCAATCCGTTCGCGAGATATGGGAGTTTGAAGTTAAGGAATGGTTGAGAAACCATCAAAATTTTCGCAAATCTGATACTCGAAACCAATAACTACAATTGCCTAGCGGAAAAATACACATCCCGTTGTAACCGGGCGAGTTTCTACTTTCAGATGCAACAGGAATTTCTCGAGTTCGTCAATCGGTTCGCGAGATATGGGAGTTTGAAGTTAAGGAATGGTTGAGAAACCATCAAAATTTTCGCAATTCTGATGCTAGAAACGAATAACTCGAATGACCTAGGGGAAAAGTACACACACCACTGTAATCGGGCAAGTTTCTACTTTCAGAGGCGACAGGAACTTCTCGAGTTCGCCAATCCGTTCGCGAGGCACCGGAGTTTGAAGTTAAGGAATGGTTGAGAAACCATCAAAATTTTCGCAAGTCTGATACTCGAAACCAATTACTACAAAGGCCTAGGGGAAAAATACGCATACCGTTGTAATCGGGCGAGTTTCTACTTTCAGATGCAACAGGAATTTCTCGAGTTCGTCATTCCGTTCGCGAGATATGGTTGTATGAAGGTAAGGAATGGTTGAGAAACCATCAAAATTTTCGCTGGTCTGATACTCGAAACCAATAACTGGAATGGCCTAGAGCAAAAATACACATACCTTTGTAATCACGCGAGTTTCTACTTTCAGATGCAACAGGAATTTCTCGAGTTCGTCAATCCGTTCGCGAGATATAGGAGTTTGAATTTAAAGAATGGTTGAGAAACCATCAAAATATTCGCAAGTCTGATTCTCGAAACCAATAACTACAATGGCCTAGGGGAAAAATACACATAGCGCTGTAATCGGGAGAGATTCTATTTTCAGATGCAACAGAAATTTTTCGGATTCGTCAATCCGTTCGCGAGATATGGGAGTTTGAAGTTAAGGAATGGTTGAGAAACCATCAAAATTTTCGCAATTCTGATGCTAGAAACGAATAACTGGAATGACCTAAGGGAAAAGTACACACACCATTGTAATCGGTCGAGTTTCTGCTTTCAGATGCAACAGGAATTTCTCGAGTTCGTCAATCCGTTCGCGAGATATGGGAGTTTGAAGTTAAGGAATGGTTGAGAAACCATCAAAATTTTCGCAAGTTTGATACTCGAAGCCAATAACTACAATGGCCTAGGGCAAAAATACACATACCGTAGTAATCGGACGAGTTTCTGGTATCAGATGCAACAGGAATTTCTCGAGTTCGTCAAACCGTTCGCGAGATATGGGAGTTTGAAATTAAGGAACGGTTGAGAAACCATCAAAATTTTCGCAAGTCTGATACTCGAAACCAATAACTACAAAGGCTTAGGGGAAAAAAACGCATACCGTTGTAATCGGGAGAGTTTCTTCTTCCAGATGCAACCGGAATTTCTCGTGCTCCTCAAACCGTTCGCGAGATATGGGAGTTTGAAGTTAAGGAATGGTTGAGAAACCATCACAATTTTCGGAAGTCTGATACTCGAAACCAATAACTACTATTGCCTAGGGGAAAAATACACATACCGTTGTAATCGGGCGAGTTTCTGCTTTCAGTTGCAACAGAAATTCCTCGAGTTCGTCAATCCGTTCGCGAGATATGGGAGTTTGAAGTTAAGGAATGGTTGAGAAACCATCAAAATTTTCGCAAATCTGATACTCGAAACCAATAACTACAATTGCCTAGCGGAAAAATACACATACCGTTGTAATCGGGAGAGTTTCTACTTTCAGATACAACAGAAATTTTTCGGATTCATCAATCCGTTCGCGAGATATGGGGGTTTGAAGTTAAGGAATGCTTGAGAAAACTTCAAAATTTTCGCAAGTCTGATACGCGAAACCAGTAACTACAAGGGCCTAGGGGAAAAATAAACATCTCCTTGTAATCGGGCGTGTTTCTACTTTCAGATGCAACAGGAATTTCTTGAGGTCGTCAATCCGTTCGCGTGGTATGGGAGTGTGAAGTTAAGGAACGGTTGAGAAACCATCAAAACTTTCGCAAGTCTGATACTCGAAACCAATAACTACTATTGCCTAGGGGAAAAATACACATACCGTTGTAATCGGGCGAGTTTCTGCTTTCAGTTGCAATAGAAATTCCTCGAGTTCGTCAATCCGTTCGCGAGATATGGGAGTTTGAATTTAAGGAATGGTTGAGAAACCATCAAAATTTTCGCAAGTCTGATACTCGAAACCAATAACTACAATTGCCTAGCGGAAAAATACACATACCGTTGTAATCGGGAGAGTTTCTACTTTCAGATACACCAGAAATTTTTCGGATTCATCAATCCGTTCGCGAGATATGGGGGTTTGAAGTTAAGGAATGCTTGAGAAAACATCAAAATTTTCGCAAGTCTGATACGCGAAACCAGTAACTACAAGGGCCTAGGGGAAAAATAAACATCCCCTTGTAATCGGGCGTGTTTCTACTTTCAGATGCAACAGGAATTTCTTGAGGACGTCAATCCGTTCGCGTGGTATGGGAGTGTGAAGTTAAGGAACGGTTGAGAAACCATCAAAACTTTCGCAAGTCTGATACTCGAAACCAATAACTACAAAGGCCTACGGGAAAAATACACATACCGTTGTAATTGGACGAGTTTCTACTTTCCGATGCAACAGGAATTTCTCGAGTTCGTCAATCCGTTCGCGAGATATGGGAGTTTGAAGTTAAGGAATGGTTGAGAAACCATCAAAATTTTCGCAAGTTTGATACTCGAAACCAATAACTACAATGGCCTAGGGGAAAAACACACATAGTTTGTAATCGGGAGAGTTTCTGTTTTCAGATGCAACAGAAATTTTTCGGATTAGTCAATCCGTTCCCGAAATATGGGAGTTGGAGATAAGGAATGGTTGAGAAACCATAAATATTTTCGCAAGTCTGATACTCGAAACCAATAACTACTATGGCCTAGGGCAAAAATACACATACCGTTGTAATCGGGAGAGTTTCTTCTTCCAGATGCAACCGGATTTTCTCGTGTTCCTGAATCCGTTCGCGAGATATAGGAGTTTGAAGTTAAGGAATGGTTGAGAAACCATCTCAATTTTCGCAAGTCTGATACTCGAAACCAATAACTACTATGGCCTAGGGCAAAAATACACATACCGTAGTAATCGGACGAGTTTCTGGTATCAGATGCAACAGGAATTTCTCGAGTTCGTCAAACCGTTCGCGAGATATGGGAGTTTGAAATTAAGGAACGGTTGAGAAACCATCAAAATTTTCGCAAGTCTGATACTCGAAACCAATAACTACAAAGGCTTAGGGGAAAAAAACGCATACCGTTGTAATCGGGAGAGTTTCTTCTTCCAGATGCAACCGGAATTTCTCGTGCTCCTCAAACCGTTCGCGAGATATGGGAGTTTGAAGTTAAGGAATGGTTGAGAAACCATCACAATTTTCGGAAGTCTGATACTCGAAACCAATAACTACTATTGCCTAGGGGAAAAATACACATACCGTTGTAATCGGGCGAGTTTCTGCTTTCAGTTGCAACAGAAATTCCTCGAGTTCGTCAATCCGTTCGCGAGATATGGGAGTTTGAAGTTAAGGAATGGTTGAGAAACCATCAAAATTTTCGCAAATCTGATACTCGAAACCAATAACTACAATTGCCTAGCGGAAAAATACACATACCGTTGTAATCGGGAGAGTTTCTACTTTCAGATACAACAGAAATTTTTCGGATTCATCAATCCGTTCGCGAGATATGGGGGTTTGAAGTTAAGGAATGCTTGAGAAAACTTCAAAATTTTCGCAAGTCTGATACGCGAAACCAGTAACTACAAGGGCCTAGGGGAAAAATAAACATCTCCTTGTAATCGGGCGTGTTTCTACTTTCAGATGCAACAGGAATTTCTTGAGGTCGTCAATCCGTTCGCGTGGTATGGGAGTGTGAAGTTAAGGAACGGTTGAGAAACCATCAAAACTTTCGCAAGTCTGATACTCGAAACCAATAACTACTATTGCCTAGGGGAAAAATACACATACCGTTGTAATCGGGCGAGTTTCTGCTTTCAGTTGCAATAGAAATTCCTCTAGTTCGTCAATCCGTTCGCGAGATATGGGAGTTTGAATTTAAGGAATGGTTGAGAAACCATCAAAATTTTCGCAAGTCTGATACTCGAAACCAATAACTACAATTGCCTAGCGGAAAAATACACATACCGTTGTAATCGGGAGAGTTTCTACTTTCAGATACACCAGAAATTTTTCGGATTCATCAATCCGTTCGCGAGATATGGGGGTTTGAAGTTAAGGAATGCTTGAGAAAACATCAAAATTTTCGCAAGTCTGATACGCGAAACCAGTAACTACAAGGGCCTAGGGGAAAAATAAACATCCCCTTGTAATCGGGCGTGTTTCTACTTTCAGATGCAACAGGAATTTCTTGAGGACGTCAATCCGTTCGCGTGGTATGGGAGTGTGAAGTTAAGGAACGGTTGAGAAACCATCAAAACTTTCGCAAGTCTGATACTCGAAACCAATAACTACAAAGGCCTACGGGAAAAATACACATACCGTTGTAATTGGACGAGTTTCTACTTTCCGATGCAACAGGAATTTCTCGAGTTCGTCAATCCGTTCGCGAGATATGGGAGTTTGAAGTTAAGGAATGGTTGAGAAACCATCAAAATTTTCGCAAGTTTGATACTCGAAACCAATAACTACAATGGCCTAGGGGAAAAACACACATAGTTTGTAATCGGGAGAGTTTCTGTTTTCAGATGCAACAGAAATTTTTCGGATTAGTCAATCCGTTCCCGAAATATGGGAGTTGGAGATAAGGAATGGTTGAGAAACCATAAATATTTTCGCAAGTCTGATACTCGAAACCAATAACTACTATGGCCTAGGGCAAAAATACACATACCGTTGTAATCGGGAGAGTTTCTTCTTCCAGATGCAACCGGATTTTCTCGTGTTCCTGAATCCGTTCGCGAGATATAGGAGTTTGAAGTTAAGGAATGGTTGAGAAACTATCTCAATTTTCGCAAGTCTGATACTCGAAACCAATAACTACTATGGCCTAGGGGAAAAATACACATACCGTTGTAATCGGACGAGTTTCTACTTTCAGATGCAACAGGAATTTCTCGAGTTCGTCAATCCGTTCGCGAGATATGGGAGTTTGAAGTTAAGGAATGGTTGAGAAACCATCAAAATTTTCGCAATTCTGATGCTAGAAACGAATAACTGGAAGGACCTAGGGGAAAAGTACACACACCATTGTAATCGGTCGAGTTTCTGCTTTCAGATGCAACAGGAATTTCTCGAGTTCGTCAATCCGTTCGCGAAATATGGGAGTTTGAAGTTAAGGAATGTTTGAGAAACGATCAAAATTTTTCCAAGTCTGATACTCGAAACCAATAACTACTATGGCCTAGGGGAAAAATACACATACCGTTGTAATCGGGCGATCTTCTACCTTCAGATGCAACAGGAATTTCTCGAGTTCGTCAATCCGTTCGCGAGATATGGGAGTTTGAAGTTAAGGAATGGTTGAGAAACCATCAAAATTTTCGCAAGTCTGATACTCGAAACCAATAACTACTATGGCCTATGGCAAAAAAACACATACCATTGTAATCGGGCGAGATTATGCTTTTCGATGCAACTGGAATTTCTCGAGTTGGTAATCCGTTCGCGAGATATGGGGGTTTGAAGTTAAGGAATGGTTGAGAAATCATCAAAAGTTTCGCAAGTCTGATACTCGAAACCAATAACTACAATTGCCTAGGGCAAAAATACACATACCGTTGTAATCGGGCGAGCTTCTATTTTCAGATGCAGCAGGAATTTCTCGAGTTCGTCAATCCGTTCGCGAGATTTGGGGGTTTGAAGTTAAGGAATGGTTGAGAAACCATCAAAATTTTCGCAATTCTGATGCTAGAAACGAATAACTGGAAGGACCTAGGGGAAAAGTACACACACCATTGTAATCGGTCGAGTTTCTGCTTTCAGATGCAACAGGAATTTCTCGAGTTCGTCAATCCGTTCGCGAGGTATGGGAGTTTGAAGTTAAGGAATGTTTGAGAAACGATCAAAATTTTTGCAAGTCTGATACTCGAAACCAATAACTGCTATGGCCTAGGGCAAAAATACACATACCATTGTAATCGGGCGAGATTATGCTTTTAGATGCAACTGGAATTTCTCTAGTTCGTCATTCCGTTCGCGAGATATGGGAGTTTGAAGTTAAGGAATGGTTGAGAAACCATCAAAATTTTCGCAAGTTTGATACTCGAAGCCAATAACTACAATGGCCTAGGGGAAAAATACTCATACCGTAGTAATCGGACGAGTTTCTGGTTTCAGATGCAACAGGAATTTCTCGAGTTCGTCAAACCGTTCGCGAGATATGGGAGTTTGAAATTAAGGAACGGTTGAGAAACCATCAAAATTTTCGCAAGTCTGATACTCGAAACCAATAACTACAAAGGCTTAGGGGAAAAATACGCATACCGTTGTAATCGGGAGAGTTTCTTCTTCCAGATGCAACCGGAATTTCTCGTGCTCCTCAAACCGTTCGCGAGATATGGGAATTTGAAGTTAAGGAATGGTTGAGAAACCATCACAATTTTCGCAAGTCTGATACTCGAAACCAATAACTACTATTGCCTAGGGGAAAAATACACATACCGTTGTAATCGGGCGAGTTTCTGCTTTCAGTTGCAACAGAAATTCCTCGAGTTCGTCAATCCGTTCGCGAGATATGGGAGTTTGAAGTTAAGGAATGGTTGAGAAACCATCAAAATTTTCGCAAGTCTGATACTCGAAACCAATAACTACAATTGCCTAGCGGAAAAATACACATACCGTTGTAATCGGGAGAGTTTCTACTTTCAGATACAACAGAAATTTTTCGGATTCATCAATCCGTTCGCGAGATATGGGGGTTTGAAGTTAAGGAATGCTTGAGAAAACTTCAAAATTTTCGCAAGTCTGATACGCGAAACCAGTAACTACAAGGGCCTAGGGGAAAAATAAACATCTCCTTGTAATCGGGCGTGTTTCTACTTTCAGATGCAACAGGAATTTCTTGAGGTCGTCAATCCGTTCGCGTGGTATGGGAGTGTGAAGTTAAGGAACGGTTGAGAAACCATCAAAACTTTCGCAAGTCTGATACTCGAAACCAATAACTACTATTGCCTAGGGGAAAGATACACATACCGTTGTAATCGGGCGAGTTTCTGCTTTCAGTTGCAATAGAAATTCCTCGAGTTCGTCAATCCGTTCGCGAGATATGGGAGTTTGAAGTTAAGGAATGGTTGAGAAACCATCAAAATTTTCGCAAGTCTGATACTCGAAACCAATAACTACAATTGCCTAGCGGAAAAATACACATACCGTTGTAATCGGGAGAGTTTCTACTTTCAGATACAACAGAAACTTTTCGGATTCATCAATCCGTTCGCGAGATATGGGGGTTTGAAGTTAAGGAATGCTTGAGAAAACATCAAAATTTTCGCAAGTCTGATACGCGAAACCAGTAACTACAAGGGCCTAGGGGAAAAATAAACATCCCCTTGTAATCGGTCGTGTTTCTACTTTCAGATGCAACAGGAATTTCTTGAGGACGTCAATCCGTTCGCGTGGTATGGGAGTGTGAAGTTAAGGAACGGTTGAGAAACCATCAAAACTTTCGCAAGTCTGATACTCGAAACCAATAACTACTATTGCCTAGGGGAAAAATACACATACCGTTGTAATCGGGAGAGTTTCTACTTTCAGATACAACAGAAATTTTTCGGATTCATCAATCCGTTCGCGAGATATGGGGGTTTGAAGTTAAGGAATGCTTGAGAAAACATCAAAATTTTCGCAAGTCTGATACGCGAAACCAATAACTACTATGGCCTAGGGCAAAGATACACATACCGTTGTAATCGGACGAGTTTCTGGTTTCAGATGCAACAGGAATTTCTCGAGTTCGTCAATCCGTTCGCGAGATATGGGAGTTTGAATTTAGGAACGGTTGAGAAGCCATCAAAATTTTCGCAAGTCTGATACACGAAACCAATAACTACAAAGGCTTAGGGGAAAAATACACATACCGTTGTAATCGGAAGAGTTTCTTCTTCCAGATGCAACCGGAATTTCTCGTGTTCGTCAATCCGTTCGCGAGATGTGGGAGTTTGAAGTTAAGGAATGGTTGAGGAACCATCCAAATTTTCGCAAGTCTGATACTCGAAACCAAAAACTACAATTGCCTAGGGCAAAAATACACATACCGTTGTAATCGGGCGATCTTCTACCTTCAGATGCAACAGGAATTTCTCGAGTTCGTCAATCCGTTCGCGAGATATGGGAGTTTGAAGTTAAGGAATGGTTGAGAAACCATCAAAATTTTCGCAAGTCTGATACTCGAAACCAATAACTACTATGGCCTATGGCAAAAAAACACATACCATTGTAATCGGGCGAGATTATGCTTTTAGATGCAACTGGAATTTCTCGAGTTGGTAATCCGTTCGCGAGATATGGGGGTTTGAAGTTAAGGAATGGTTGAGAAATCATCAAAAGTTTCGCAAGTCTGATACTCGAAACCAATAACTACAATTGCCTAGGGCAAAAATACACATACCGTTGTAATCGGGCGAGCTTCTATTTTCAGATGCAGCAGGAATTTCTCGAGTTCGTCAATCCGTTCGCGAGATTTGGGGGTTTGAAGTTAAGGAATGGTTGAGAAACCATCAAAATTTTCGCAATTCTGATGCTAGAAACGAATAACTGGAAGGACCTAGGGGAAAAGTACACACACCATTGTAATCGGTCGAGTTTCTGCTTTCAGATGCAACAGGAATTTCTCGAGTTCGTCAATCCGTTCGCGAGGTATGGGAGTTTGAAGTTAAGGAATGTTTGAGAAACGATCAAAATTTTTGCAAGTCTGATACTCGAAACCAATAACTGCTATGGCCTAGGGCAAAAATACACATACCATTGTAATCGGGCGAGATTATGCTTTTAGATGCAACTGGAATTTCTCTAGTTCGTCATTCCGTTCGCGAGATATGGGAGTTTGAAGTTAAGGAATGGTTGAAAAACCATCAAAATTTTCGCAAGTCTGATACTCGAAACCAATAACTGCTATGGTCTGGGGCAAAAATACAGATACCACTGTAATCGGGCGAGATTATGCTTTCAGGTGCAGCTGGAATTTCTCGAGTTGGTAATCCGTTCGCGAGATATGGGAGTTTGAAGTTAAGGAATGGTTGAGAAATCATCAAAAGTTTCGCAAGTCTGATACTCGAAACCAATAACTGCTATTGCCTAGGGCAAAAATACACATACCGTTGTAATCGGACGAGTTATGCTTTTAGATGCAACTGGAATTTCTCTAGTTCGTCATTCCGTTCGCGAGGTATGGGAGTTTGAAGTTAAGGAATGTTTGAAAAACCATCAAAATTTTCGCAAGTCTGATACTCGAAACCAATAACTACTATGGCCTAGGGGAAAAATACACATACCGTTGTAATCGGACGAGTTTCTACTTTCAGGTGCAACAGGAATTTCTCGAGTTCGTCAATCCGTTCGCGAGATATGGGAGTTTGAAGTTAAGGAATGGTTGAGAAACCATCAAAATTTTCGCAATTCTGATGCTAGAAACGAATAACTGGAAGGACCTAGGGGAAAAGTACACACACCATTGTAATCGGTCGAGTTTCTGCTTTCAGATGCAACAGGAATTTCTCGAGTTCGTCAATCCGTTCGCGAAATATGGGAGTTTGAAGTTAAGGAATGGTTGAGAAACCATCAAAATTTTCGCAAGTCTGATACTCGAAACCAATAACTACTATGGCCTATGGCAAAAAAACACATACCATTGTAATCGGGCGAGATTATGCTTTTAGATGCAACTGGAATTTCTCGAGTTGGTAATCCGTTCGCGAGATATGGGGGTTTGAAGTTAAGGAATGGTTGAGAAATCATCAAAAGTTTCGCAAGTCTGATACTCGAAACCAATAACTACAATTGCCTAGGGCAAAAATACACATACCGTTGTAATCGGGCGAGCTTCTATTTTCAGATGCAGCAGGAATTTCTCGAGTTCGTCAATTCGTTCGCGAGATTTGGGGGTTTGAAGTTAAGGAATGGTTGAGAAACCATCAAAATTTTCGCAATTCTGATGCTAGAAACGAATAACTGGAAGGACCTAGGGGAAAAGTACACACACCATTGTAATCGGTCGAGTTTCTGCTTTCAGATGCAACAGGAATTTCTCGAGTTCGTCAATCCGTTCGCGAGGTATGGGAGTTTGAAGTTAAGGAATGTTTGAGAAACGATCAAAATTTTTGCAAGTCTGATACTCGAAACCAATAACTGCTATGGCCTAGGGCAAAAATACACATACCATTGTAATCGGGCGAGATTATGCTTTTAGATGCAACTGGAATTTCTCTAGTTCGTCATTCCGTTCGCGAGATATGGGAGTTTGAAGTTAAGGAATGGTTGAAAAACCATCAAAATTTTCGCAAGTCTGATACTCGAAACCAATAACTGCTATGGTCTGGGGCAAAAATACAGATACCACTGTAATCGGGCGAGATTATGCTTTCAGGTGCAGCTGGAATTTCTCGAGTTGGTAATCCGTTCGCGAGATATGGGAGTTTGAAGTTAAGGAATGGTTGAGAAATCATCAAAAGTTTCGCAAGTCTGATACTCGAAACCAATAACTGCTATTGCCTAGGGCAAAAATACACATACCGTTGTAATCGGACGAGTTATGCTTTTAGATGCAACTGGAATTTCTCTAGTTCGTCATTCCGTTCGCGAGGTATGGGAGTTTGAAGTTAAGGAATGTTTGAAAAACCATCAAAATTTTCGCAAGTCTGATACTCGAAACCAATAACTACTATGGCCTAGGGGAAAAATACACATACCGTTGTAATCGGACGAGTTTCTACTTTCAGGTGCAACAGGAATTTCTCGAGTTCGTCAATCCGTTCGCGAGATATGGGAGTTTGAAGTTAAGGAATGGTTGAGAAACCATCAAAATTTTCGCAATTCTGATGCTAGAAACGAATAACTGGAAGGACCTAGGGGAAAAGTACACACACCATTGTAATCGGTCGAGTTTCTGCTTTCAGATGCAACAGGAATTTCTCGAGTTCGTCAATCCGTTCGCGAAATATGGGAGTTTGAAGTTAAGGAATGTTTGAGAAACGATCAAAATTTTTCCAAGTCTGATACTCGAAACCAATAACTACTATAGCCTAGGGCAAAGATACACATACCGTTGTAATCGGACGAGTTTCTGGTTTCAGATGCAACAGGAATTTCTCGAGTTCGTCAATCCGTTCGCGAGATATGGGAGTTTGAATTTAGGAACGGTTGAGAAGCCATCAAAATTTTCGCAAGTCTGATACACGAAACCAATAACTACAAAGGCTTAGGGGAAAAATACACATACCGTTGTAATCCGAAGAGTTTCTTCTTGCAGATGCAACCGGAATTTCTCGTGTTCGTCAATCCGTTCGCGATATGTGGGAGTTTGAAGTTAAGGAATGGTTGAGGAACCATCCAAATTTTCGCAAGTCTGATACTCGAAACCAAAAACTACAATTGCCTAGGGCAAAAATACACATACCATTGTAATCGGGCGAGATTATGCTTTTCGATGCAACTGGAATTTCTCGAGTTGGTAATCCGTTCGCGAGATATGGGGGTTTGAAGTTAAGGAATGGTTGAGAAATCATCAAAAGTTTCGCAAGTCTGATACTCGAAACCAATAACTACAATTGCCTAGGGCAAAAATACACATACCGTTGTAATCGGGCGAGCTTCTATTTTCAGATGCAGCAGGAATATCTCGAGTTCGTCAATCCGTTCGCGAGATTTGGGGGTTTGAAGTTAAGGAATGGTTGAGAAACCATCAAAATTTTCGCAATTCTGATGCTAGAAACGAATAACTGGAAGGACCTAGGGGAAAAGTACACACACCATTGTAATCGGTCGAGTTTCTGCTTTCAGATGCAACAGGAATTTCTCGAGTTCGTCAATCCGTTCGCGAGGTATGGGAGTTTGAAGTTAAGGAATGTTTGAGAAACGATCAAAATTTTTGCAAGTCTGATACTCGAAACCAATAACTGCTATGGCCTAGGGCAAAAATACACATACCATTGTAATCGGGCGAGATTATGCTTTTAGATGCAACTGGAATTTCTCTAGTTCGTCATTCCGTTCGCGAGATATGGGAGTTTGAAGTTAAGGAATGGTTGAGAAACCATCAAAATTTTCGCAAGTTTGATACTCGAAGCCAATAACTACAATGGCCTAGGGGAAAAATACTCATACCGTAGTAATCGGACGAGTTTCTGGTTTCAGATGCAACAGGAATTTCTCGAGTTCGTCAAACCGTTCGCGAGATATGGGAGTTTGAAATTAAGGAACGGTTGAGAAACCATCAAAATTTTCGCAAGTCTGATACTCGAAACCAATAACTACAAAGGCTTAGGGGAAAAATACGCATACCGTTGTAATCGGGAGAGTTTCTTCTTCCAGATGCAACCGGAATTTCTCGTGCTCCTCAAACCGTTCGCGAGATATGGGAGTTTGAAGTTAAGGAATGGTTGAGAAACCATCACAATTTTCGCAAGTCTGATACTCGAAACCAATAACTACTATTGCCTAGGGGAAAAATACACATACCGTTGTAATCGGGCGAGTTTCTGCTTTCAGTTGCAACAGAAATTCCTCGAGTTCGTCAATCCGTTCGCGAGATATGGGAGTTTGAAGTTAAGGAATGGTTGAGAAACCATCAAAATTTTCGCAAGTCTGATACCCGAAACCAATAACTACAATTGCCTAGCGGAAAAATACACATACCGTTGTAATCGGGAGAGTTTCTACTTTCAGATACAACAGAAATTTTTCGGATTCATCAATCCGTTCGCGAGATATGGGGGTTTGAAGTTAAGGAATGCTTGAGAAAACTTCAAAATTTTCGCAAGTCTGATACGCGAAACCAGTAACTACAAGGGCCTAGGGGAAAAATAAACATCTCCTTGTAATCGGGCGTGTTTCTACTTTCAGATGCAACAGGAATTTCTTGAGGTCGTCAATCCGTTCGCGTGGTATGGGAGTGTGAAGTTAAGGAACGGTTGAGAAACCATCAAAACTTTCGCAAGTCTGATACTCGAAACCAATAACTACTATTGCCTAGGGGAAAGATACACATACCGTTGTAATCGGGCGAGTTTCTGCTTTCAGTTGCAATAGAAATTCCTCGAGTTCGTCAATCCGTTCGCGAGATATGGGAGTTTGAAGTTAAGGAATGGTTGAGAAACCATCAAAATTTTCGCAAGTCTGATACTCGAAACCAATAACTACAATTGCCTAGCGGAAAAATACACATACCGTTGTAATCGGGAGAGTTTCTACTTTCAGATACAACAGAAACTTTTCGGATTCATCAATCCGTTCGCGAGATATGGGGGTTTGAAGTTAAGGAATGCTTGAGAAAACATCAAAATTTTCGCAAGTCTGATACGCGAAACCAGTAACTACAAGGGCCTAGGGGAAAAATAAACATCCCCTTGTAATCGGTCGTGTTTCTACTTTCAGATGCAACAGGAATTTCTTGAGGACGTCAATCCGTTCGCGTGGTATGGGAGTGTGAAGTTAAGGAACGGTTGAGAAACCATCAAAACTTTCGCAAGTCTGATACTCGAAACCAATAACTACTATTGCCTAGGGGAAAAATACACATACCGTTGTAATCGGGAGGGTTTCTACTTTCAGATACAACAGAAATTTTTCGGATTCATCAATCCGTTCGCGAGATATGGGGGTTTGAAGTTAAGGAATGCTTGAGAAAACATCAAAATTTTCGCAAGTCTGATACGCGAAACCAATAACTACTATGGCCTAGGGCAAAGATACACATACCGTTGTAATCGGACGAGTTTCTGGTTTCAGATGCAACAGGAATTTCTCGAGTTCGTCAATCCGTTCGCGAGATATGGGAGTTTGAATTTAGGAACGGTTGAGAAGCCATCAAAATTTTCGCAAGTCTGATACACGAAACCAATAACTACAAAGGCTTAGGGGAAAAATACACATACCGTTGTAATCGGAAGAGTTTCTTCTTCCAGATGCAACCGGAATTTCTCGTGTTCGTCAATCCGTTCGCGATATGTGGGAGTTTGAAGTTAAGGAATGGTTGAGGAACCATCCAAATTTTCGCAAGTCTGATACTCGAAACCAAAAACTACAATTGCCTAGGGCAAAAATACACATACCGTTGTAATCGGGCGATCTTCTACCTTCAGATGCAACAGGAATTTCTCGAGTTCGTCAATCCGTTCGCGAGATATGGGAGTTTGAAGTTAAGGAATGGTTGAGAAACCATCAAAATTTTCGCAAGTCTGATACTCGAAACCAATAACTACTATGGCCTATGGCAAAAAAACACATACCATTGTAATCGGGCGAGATTATGCTTTTCGATGCAACTGGAATTTCTCGAGTTGGTAATCCGTTCGCGAGATATGGGGGTTTGAAGTTAAGGAATGGTTGAGAAATCATCAAAAGTTTCGCAAGTCTGATACTCGAAACCAATAACTACAATTGCCTAGGGCAAAAATACACATACCGTTGTAATCGGGCGAGCTTCTATTTTCAGATGCAGCAGGAATTTCTCGAGTTCGTCAATCCGTTCGCGAGATTTGGGGGTTTGAAGTTAAGGAATGGTTGAGAAACCATCAAAATTTTCGCAATTCTGATGCTAGAAACGAATAACTGGAAGGACCTAGGGGAAAAGTACACACACCATTGTAATCGGTCGAGCTTCTGCTTTCAGATGCAACAGGAATTTCTCGAGTTCGTCAATCCGTTCGCGAGGTATGGGAGTTTGAAGTTAAGGAATGTTTGAGAAACGATCAAAATTTTTGCAAGTCTGATACTCGAAACCAATAACTGCTATGGCCTAGGGCAAAAATACACATACCATTGTAATCGGGCGAGATTATGCTTTTAGATGCAACTGGAATTTCTCTAGTTCGTCATTCCGTTCGCGAGATATGGGAGTTTGAAGTTAAGGAATGGTTGAGAAACCATCAAAATTTTCGCAAGTTTGATACTCGAAGCCAATAACTACAATGGCCTAGGGGAAAAATACTCATACCGTAGTAATCGGACGAGTTTCTGGTTTCAGATGCAACAGGAATTTCTCGAGTTCGTCAAACCGTTCGCGAGATATGGGAGTTTGAAATTAAGGAACGGTTGAGAAACCATCAAAATTTTCGCAAGTCTGATACTCGAAACCAATAACTACAAAGGCTTAGGGGAAAAATACGCATACCGTTGTAATCGGGAGAGTTTCTTCTTCCAGATGCAACCGGAATTTCTCGTGCTCCTCAAACCGTTCGCGAGATATGGGAGTTTGAAGTTAAGGAATGGTTGAGAAACCATCACAATTTTCGCAAGTCTGATACTCGAAACCAATAACTACTATTGCCTAGGGGAAAAATACACATACCGTTGTAATCGGGCGAGTTTCTGCTTTCAGTTGCAACAGAAATTCCTCGAGTTCGTCAATCCGTTCGCGAGATATGGGAGTTTGAAGTTAAGGAATGGTTGAGAAACCATCAAAATTTTCGCAAATCTGATACTCGAAACCAATAACTACAATTGCCTAGCGGAAAAATACACATACCGTTGTAATCGGGAGAGTTTCTACTTTCAGATACAACAGAAATTTTTCGGATTCATCAATCCGTTCGCGAGATATGGGGGTTTGAAGTTAAGGAATGCTTGAGAAAACTTCAAAATTTTCGCAAGTCTGATACGCGAAACCAGTAACTACAAGGGCCTAGGGGAAAAATAAACATCTCCTTGTAATCGGGCGTGTTTCTACTTTCAGATGCAACAGGAATTTCTTGAGGTCGTCAATCCGTTCGCGTGGTATGGGAGTGTGAAGTTAAGGAACGGTTGAGAAACCATCAAAACTTTCGCAAGTCTGATACTCGAAACCAATAACTACTATTGCCTAGGGGAAAGATACACATACCGTTGTAATCGGGCGAGTTTCTGCTTTCAGTTGCAATAGAAATTCCTCGAGTTCGTCAATCCGTTCGCGAGATATGGGAGTTTGAAGTTAAGGAATGGTTGAGAAACCATCAAAATTTTCGCAAGTCTGATACTCGAAACCAATAACTACAATTGCCTAGCGGAAAAATACACATACCGTTGTAATCGGGAGAGTTTCTACTTTCAGATACAACAGAAACTTTTCGGATTCATCAATCCGTTCGCGAGATATGGGGGTTTGAAGTTAAGGAATGCTTGAGAAAACATCAAAATTTTCGCAAGTCTGATACGCGAAACCAGTAACTACAAGGGCCTAGGGGAAAAATAAACATCCCCTTGTAATCGGTCGTGTTTCTACTTTCAGATGCAACAGGAATTTCTTGAGGACGTCAATCCGTTCGCGTGGTATGGGAGTGTGAAGTTAAGGAACGGTTGAGAAACCATCAAAACTTTCGCAAGTCTGATACTCGAAACCAATAACTACTATTGCCTAGGGGAAAAATACACATACCGTTGTAATCGGGAGAGTTTCTACTTTCAGATACAACAGAAATTTTTCGGATTCATCAATCCGTTCGCGAGATATGGGGGTTTGAAGTTAAGGAATGCTTGAGAAAACATCAAAATTTTCGCAAGTCTGATACACGAAACCAATAACTACAAAGGCTTAGGGGAAAAATACACATACCGTTGTAATCGGAAGAGTTTCTTCTTCCAGATGCAACCGGAATTTCTCGTGTTCGTCAATCCGTTCGCGAGATGTGGGAGTTTGAAGTTAAGGAATGGTTGAGGAACCATCCAAATTTTCGCAAGTCTGATACTCGAAACCAAAAACTACAATTGCCTAGGGCAAAAATACACATACCGTTGTAATCGGGCGATCTTCTACCTTCAGATGCAACAGGAATTTCTCGAGTTCGTCAATCCGTTCGCGAGATATGGGAGTTTGAAGTTAAGGAATGGTTGAGAAACCATCAAAATTTTCGCAAGTCTGATACTCGAAACCAATAACTACTATGGCCTATGGCAAAAAAACACATACCATTGTAATCGGGCGAGATTATGCTTTTAGATGCAACTGGAATTTCTCGAGTTGGTAATCCGTTCGCGAGATATGGGGGTTTGAAGTTAAGGAATGGTTGAGAAATCATCAAAAGTTTCGCAAGTCTGATACTCGAAACCAATAACTACAATTGCCTAGGGCAAAAATGCACATACCGTTGTAATCGGGCGAGCTTCTATTTTCAGATGCAGCAGGAATTTCTCGAGTTCGTCAATCCGTTCGCGAGATATGGGAGTTTGAATTTAGGAACGGTTGAGAAGCCATCAAAATTTTCGCAAGTCTGATACACGAAACCAATAACTACAAAGGCTTAGGGGAAAAATACACATACCGTTGTAATCGGAAGAGTTTCTTCTTCCAGATGCAACCGGAATTTCTCGTGTTCGTCAATCCGTTCGCGAGATGTGGGAGTTTGAAGTTAAGGAATGGTTGAGGAACCATCCAAATTTTCGCAAGTCTGATACTCGAAACCAAAAACTACAATTGCCTAGGGCAAAAATACACATACCGTTGTAATCGGGCGATCTTCTACCTTCAGATGCAACAGGAATTTCTCGAGTTCGTCAATCCGTTCGCGAGATATGGGAGTTTGAAGTTAAGGAATGGTTGAGAAACCATCAAAATTTTCGCAAGTCTGATACTCGAAACCAATAACTACTATGGCCTATGGCAAAAAAAACACATACCATTGTAATCGGGCGAGATTATGCTTTTAGATGCAACTGGAATTTCTCGAGTTGGTAATCCGTTCGCGAGATATGGGGGTTTGAAGTTAAGGAATGGTTGAGAAATCATCAAAAGTTTCGCAAGTCTGATACTCGAAACCAATAACTACAATTGCCTAGGGCAAAAATACACATACCGTTGTAATCGGGCGAGCTTCTATTTTCAGATGCAGCAGGAATTTCTCGAGTTCGTCAATCCGTTCGCGAGATTTGGGGGTTTGAAGTTAAGGAATGGTTGAGAAACCATCAAAATTTTCGCAATTCTGATGCTAGAAACGAATAACTGGAAGGACCTAGGGGAAAAGTACACACACCATTGTAATCGGTCGAGTTTCTGCTTTCAGATGCAACAGGAATTTCTCGAGTTCGTCAATCCGTTCGCGAGGTATGGGAGTTTGAAGTTAAGGAATGTTTGAGAAACGATCAAAATTTTTGCAAGTCTGATACTCGAAACCAATAACTGGAATGGCATAGGGGAAAAATACACATACCGTTGTAATCGGGCGAGTTTCTACTTTCAGATGCAATAGGAATTTTTGGGTTAGGTCAATCCGTTCGCGAGATATGGGAGTTTGAAGCTAAGAAATGGTCGACAAGACAACAAATTTTTCGCACTTCTGCTTCTCCAAAGGCTTAACCAGAATGGCCTAGGGAAAAAATGCACATACCGTTGTAATCGGGCGAGTTTCTACTTTCAGATGCAATAGGAATTTTTGGGTTAGGTCAATCCGTTCGCGTGATTTGGGAGTTTGAAGCCAAGAAATGATTGAGAAGGCAAAAAATTTTTCGCAATTCTGCTGCTCCAAACGCTTAGCCAGAATGGCCTAGGGAAAAAATACACATAACGTTGTAATCGGGCGAGTTTCTACTTTCAGATGCAATAGGAATTTTAGGGTTAGGTCAATCCGTTCGCGAGATATGGGAGTTTGAAGCTAAGAAATTGTTGAGAACAGAATAAATTTTTCGCAATTCTGCTGCTCCAAACGCTTAACCAGAATGGCCTAGGGAAAAAATGCACATACCGTTGTAATCGGGCGAGCTTCTACTTTCAGATGCAATAGGAATGTTTGGGTTAGGTCAATCCGTTCGCGAGATATGGGAGTTTGAAGCCAAGAAATGATTGAGAAGGCAAAAAATTTTTCGCAATTCTGCTGCTCCAAACGCTTAACCAGAATGGCCTAGGGAAAAAATACACATAACGTTGTAATCGGGCGAGTTTCTACTTTCAGATGCAATAGGAATTTTAGGGTTAGGTCAATCCGTTCGCGAGATATGGGAGTTTGAAGCTAAGAAATTGTTGAGAACAGAATAAATTTTTCGCAATTCTGCTATTCCAAACGCTTAACCAGAATGGCCTAGGGAAAAAATGCACATACCGTTGTAATCGGGCGAGTTTCTACTTTCAGATGCAATAGGAATTTTTGGGTTAGGTCAATCCGTTCGCGTGATATGGGAGTTTGAAGCCAAGAAATGATTGAGAAGGCAAAAAATTTTTCGCAATTCTGCTGCTCCAAACGCTTAACCAGAATGGCCTAGGGAAAAAATACACATAACGTTGTAATCGGGCGAGTTTCTACTTTCAGATGCAATAGGAATTTTAGGGTTAGGTCAATCCGTTCGCGAGATATGGGAGTTTGAAGCTAAGAAATTGTTGAGAACAGAATAAATTTTTCGCAATTCTGCTGCTCCAAACGCTTAACCAGAATGGCCTAGGGAAAAAATACGCATACCGTTGTAATCGGGCGAGCTTCTACTTTCAGATGCAATTGGAATTTTTGGGTTAGGTCAATCCGTTCGCGAGATATGGGAGTTTGAAGCTAAGAAATTGTTGAGAACAGAATAAATTTTTCGCAATTCTGCTGCTCCAAACGCTTAACCAGAATGGCCTAGGGAAAAAATACGCATACCGTTGTAATCGGGCGAGTTTCTACTTTCAGATGCAATTGGAATTTTTGGGTTAGGTTAATCCGTTCGCGAGATATGGGAGTTTGAAGCTAAGAAATGGTCGACAAGACAACAAATTTTTCGCATTTCGGCTGCTCCAATCGCTTAACCAGAATGGCCTAGGGAAAAAATACGCATACAGTTTTAATCGGCCGAGTTTCTACTTTCAGATGCAATAGGAATTTGTGGGTTAGGACAATCCGTTCGCGAGATATGGGAGTTTGAAGCCAAGAAATGATTGAGAAGGCAAAAAATTTTTCGCAATTCTGCTGCTCCAAACGCTTAACCAGAATGGCCTAGGGAAAAAATACACATAACGTTGTAATCGGGCGAGTTTCTACTTTCAGATGCAATAGGAATTTTTGGGTTAGGACAATCCGTTCGCGAGATATGGGAGTTTGAAGCCAAGAAATGATTGAGAAGGCAAAAAAATTTTCGCAATTCTGCTGCTCCAAACGCTTAACCAGAATGGCCTAGGGAAAAAATACACATACCGTTGTAATCGGGGCGAGTTTCTACTTTCAGTTGCAATAGGAATTTTTGGGTTAGTTCAATCCGTTCGCGAGATATGGGAGTTTGAAGCTATGAAATCGTTGACAAGACAACAAATTTTTCGCAATTCTGTTGCTCCAAACGCTTAACCAGAATGGCCTAGGGAAAAAATGCACATACCGTTGTAATCGGGCGAGTTTCTACTTTCAGATGCAATAGGAATTTTTGGTTTAGGTCAATCCGTTCGCGAGATATGGGAGTTTGAACCTAAGAAATTGTTGAGAAGAGAATAAATTTTTCGCAATTCTGCTGCTCCAAACGCTTAACCAGAATGGCCTAGGGGAAAAATGCACATACCGTTGTAATCGGGCGAGTTTCTACTTTTAGATGCAATAGGAATATTTGGGTTATGTCAATCCGTTCGCGAGATATGAGATTTTGAATCCAAGAAATGGTTGACAAGGCAAAAAATTTTTCGCAATTCTGCAGCTCCAAACGCGAAACCAGAACGGCCTAGGGAAAAAATACGCATACCGTTGTAATCGGGCGAGTTTCTACTTTCAGATGCAATAGGAATTTTAGGGTTAGGTCAATCCGTTCGCGAGATATGGGAGTTTGAAGCTAAGAAATTGTTGAGAACAGAATAAATTTTTCGCAATTCTGCTGCTCCAAACGCTTAACCAGAATGGCCTAGGGAAAAAATACGCATACCGTTGTAATCGGGCGAGCTTCTACTTTCAGATGCAATTGGAATTTTTGGGTTAGGTCAATCCGTTCGCGAGATATGGGAGTTTGAAGCTAAGAAATTGTTGAGAACAGAATAAATTTTTCGCAATTCTGCTGCTCCAAACGCTTAACCAGAATGGCCTAGGGAAAAAATACGAATACCGTTGTAATCGGGCGAGTTTCTACTTTCAGATGCAATTGGAATTTTTGGGTTAGGTTAATCCGTTCGCGAGATATGGGAGTTTGAAGCTAAGAAATGGTCGACAAGACAACAAATTTTTCGCATTTCTGCTGCTCCAATCGCTTAACCAGAATGGCCTAGGGAAAAAATACGCATACCGTTTTAATCGGCCGAGTTTCTACTTTCAGATGCAATAGGAATTTGTGGGTTAGGACAATCCGTTCGCGAGATATGGGAGTTTGAAGCCAAGAAATGATTGAGAAGGCAAAAAATTTTTCGCAATTCTGCTGCTCCAAACGCTTAACCAGAATGGCCTAGGGAAAAAATACACATAACGTTGTAATCGGGCGAGTTTCTACTTTCAGATGCAATAGGAATTTTTGGGTTAGGACAATCCGTTCGCGAGATATGGGAGTTTGAAGCCAAGAAATGATTGAGAAGGCAAAAAAATTTTCGCAATTCTGCTGCTCCAAACGCTTAACCAGAATGGCCTAGGGAAAAAATACACATACCGTTGTAATCGGGCGAGTTTCTACTTTCAGTTGCAATAGGAATTTTTGGGTTAGTTCAATCCGTTCGCGAGATATGGGAGTTTGAAGCTATGAAATCGTTGACAAGACAACAAATTTTTCGCAATTCTGCTGCTCCAAACGCTTAACCAGAATGGCCTAGGGAAAAAATGCACATACCGTTGTAATCGGGCGAGTTTCTACTTTCAGATGCAATAGGAATTTTTGGTTTAGGTCAATCCGTTCGCGAGATATGGGAGTTTGAACCTAAGAAATTGTTGAGAAGAGAATAAATTTTTCGCAATTCTGCTGCTCCAAACGCTTAACCAGAATGGCCTAGGGGAAAAATGCACATACCGTTGTAATCGGGCGAGTTTCTGCTTTCAGATGCAATAGGAATATTTGGGTTATGTCAATCCGTTCGCGAGATATGAGATTTTGAATCCAAGAAATGGTTGACAAGGCAAAAAATTTTTCGCAATTCTGCAGCTCCAAACGCGAAACCAGAACGGCCTAGGGAAAAAATACGCATACCGTTGTAATCGGGCGAGTTTCTACTTTCAGATGCAATAGGAATTTTTGGGTTAGGTCAATCCGTTCGCGAGATATGGGAGTTTGACGCTAAGAAGTGGTTGTGAAGACAACAAATTTTTCGCAATTCTGCTGCTCCGAACGCTTAACCAGAATGGCATAGGGAAAAAATACACCTACCGTTGTAATCGGGGGAGTTTCAACTTTCAAATGCAATGGAAATTTTTGGGTTAGGTCAATCCGTTCGCGAGATATGGGAGTTTGAATCGAAGAAATGGTTGACAAGACAACAAATTTTTCGCACTTCTGCTGCTCCAATCGCTTAAAAAGAATGGCCTAGGGAAAAAATACGCATACCTTTGTAATCGGGCGAGTTTCTACTTTCAGATGCAATAGGAATTTTTGGGTTATGTCAATCCGTTCGCGAGATATGGGAGTTTGAAGCTAAGAAATTGTTGAGAACAGAATAAATTTTTCGCAATTCTGCTGCTCCAAACGCTTAACCAGAATGGCCTAGGGAAAAAATGCACATACCGTTGTAATCGGGCGAGTTTCTACTTTCAGATGCAATAGGAATGTTTGGGTTAGGTCAATCCGTTCGCGAGATATGGGAGTTTGAAGCCAAGAAATGATTGAGAAGGCAAAAAATTTTTCGCAATTCTGCTGCTCCAAACGCTTAACCAGAATGGCCTAGGGGAAAAATACACATAACGTTGTAATCGGGCGAGTTTCTACTTTCAGATGCAATAGGAATTTTAGGGTTAGGTCAATCCGTTCGCGAGATATGGGAGTTTGAAGCTAAGAAATTGTTGAGAACAGAATAAATTTTTCGCAATTCTGCTGCTCCAAACGCTTAACCAGAATGGCCTAGGGAAAAAATGCACACACCGTTGTAATCGGGCGAGCTTCTACTGTCAGATGCAATAGGAATGTTTGGGTTAAGTCAATCCGTTCGCGAGATATGGGAGTTTGAAGCCAAGAAATGATTGAGAAGGCAAAAAATTTTTCGCAATTCTGCTGCTCCAAACGCTCAACCAGAATGGCCTAGGGAAAAAATACGCATACCGTTGTAATCGGGCGAGTTTCTACTTTCAGATGCAATTGGAATTTTTGGGTTAGGTCAATCCGTTCGCGAGATATGGGAGTTTGAAGCCAAGAAATGGTTGAGAAGGCACAAAATTTTTCGCACTTCTGCTGCTCCAAACCCTTAACCAGAATGTCCTAGCGAAAAAATACACATTCCGTTGAAATCGTGCGAGCTTCTACTTTCAGACGCAACAGGAATTTTTGGGTTTTGTCAATCTGTTCGCGAGATATGGGAGTTTGAAGCCAAGAAATGGTTGAGAAGACAACAAATTTTTCGCAATTCTGCTGCTCCAAACGCTTAACCAGAATGGCATAGGGAAAAAAATCACCTACCGTTGTAATCGGGCGAGTTTCTACTTTCAGACGCAACAGGAATTTTTGGGTTGGGTCAATCCGTTCGCGAGATATGGGAGGTTGAAGCCAAGAAATGGTTGAGAACGCAAAAAATTTTTCGCAAATCTGCTGCTCCAAACGCTTAACCAGAATGGCCTAGGGAAAAAATGCACATACCGTTGTAATCGGGCGAGTTTCTACTTTCAGATGCAATAGGAATTTTTGGGTTATGTCAATCCGTTCGCGAGATATGGGAGTTTGAAGCTAAGAAATTGTTGAGAACAGAATAAATTTTTCGCAATTCTGCTGCTCCAAACGCTTAACCAGAATGGCCTAGGGAAAAAATGCACATACCGTTGTAATCGGGCGAGTTTCTACTTTCAGATGCAATAGGAATGTTTGGGTTAGGTCAATCCGTTCGCGAGATATGGGAGTTTGAAGCCAAGAAATGATTGAGAAGGCAAAAAATTTTTCGCAATTCTGCTGCTCCAAACGCTTAACCAGAATGGCCTAGGGGAAAAATACACATAACGTTGTAATCGGGCGAGTTTCTACTTTCAGATGCAATAGGAATTTTAGGGTTAGGTCAATCCGTTCGCGAGATATGGGAGTTTGAAGCTAAGAAATTGTTGAGAACAGAATAAATTTTTCGCAATTCTGCTGCTCCAAACGCTTAACCAGAATGGCCTAGGGAAAAAATGCACACACCGTTGTAATCGGGCGAGCTTCTACTTTCAGATGCAATAGGAATGTTTGGGTTAAGTCAATCCGTTCGCGAGATATGGGAGTTTGAAGCCAAGAAATGATTGAGAAGGCAAAAAATTTTTCGCAATTCTGCTGCTGCAAACGCTCAACCAGAATGGCCTAGGGAAAAAATACGCATACCGTTGTAATCGGGCGAGTTTCTACTTTCAGATGCAATTGGAATTTTTGGGTTAGGTCAATCCGTTCGCGAGATATGGGAGTTTGAAGCCAAGAAATGGTTGAGAAGGCACAAAATTTTTCGCACTTCTGCTGCTCCAAACCCTTAACCAGAATGTCCTAGGGAAAAAATACACATTCCGTTGAAATCGTGCGAGCTTCTACTTTCAGACGCAACAGGAATTTTTGGGTTTTGTCAATCTGTTCGCGAGATATGGGAGTTTGAAGCCAAGAAATGGTTGACAAGGCAAAAAATTTTTCGCAATTCTGTAGCTCCAAACGCGAAACCAGAATGGCCTAGGGAAAAAGTACACATACCGTTGTAATCGGGCGAGTTTCTACTTTCAGACGCCGCAGGAATTTTTGGGTTTGGTCAATCCGTTCGCGAGATATGGGAGTTTGAAGCTAAGAAATGGTCGACAAGACAACAAATTTTTCGCACTTCTGCTGCTCCAATCGCTTAACCAGAATGGCCTAGGGAAAAAATACACATACCGTTGTAATCGGGCGAGTTTCTACTTTCAGTTGCAATAGGAATTTTTGGGTTAGTTCAATCCGTTCGCGAGATATGGGAGTTTGAAGCTATGAAATCGTTGACAAGACAACAAATTTTTCGCAATTCTGCTGCTCCAAACGCTTAACCAGAATGGCCTAGGGAAAAAATGCACATACCGTTGTAATCGGGCGAGTTTCTACTTTCAGATGCAATAGGAATTTTTGGTTTAGGTCAATCCGTTCGCGAGATATGGGAGTTTGAACCTAAGAAATTGTTGAGAAGAGAATAAATTTTTCGCAATTCTGCTGCTCCAAACGCTTAACCAGAATGGCCTAGGGGAAAAATGCACATACCGTTGTAATCGGGCGAGTTTCTACTTTCAGATGCAATAGGAATATTTGGGTTATGTCAATCCGTTCGCGAGATATGAGATTTTGAATCCAAGAAATGGTTGACAAGGCAAAAAATTTTTCGCAATTCTGCAGCTCCAAACGCGAAACCAGAACGGCCTAGGGAAAAAATACGCATACCGTTGTAATCGGGCGAGTTTCTACTTTCAGATGCAATAGGAATTTTTGGGTTAGGTCAATCCGTTCGCGAGATATGGGAGTTTGACGCTAAGAAGTGGTTGTGAAGACAACAAATTTTTCGCAATTCTGCTGCTCCGAACGCTTAACCAGAATGGCATAGGGAAAAAATACACCTACCGTTGTAATCGGGGGAGTTTCAGCTTTCAAATGCAATGGAAATTTTTGGGTTAGGTCAATCCGTTCGCGAGATATGGGAGTTTGAATCGAAAAAATGGTTGACAAGACAACAAATTTTTCGCACTTCTGCTGCTCCAATCGCTTAAAAAGAATGGCCTAGGGAAAAAATACGCATACCGTTGTAATCGGGCGAGTTTCTACTTTCAGATGCAATAGGAATTTTTGGGTTATGTCAATCCGTTCGCGAGATATGGGAGTTTGAAGCTAAGAAATTGTTGAGAACAGAATAAATTTTTCGCAATTCTGCTGCTCCAAACGCTTAACCAGAATGGCCTAGGGAAAAAATGCACATACCGTTGTAATCGGGCGAGTTTCTACTTTCAGATGCAATAGGAATGTTTGGGTTAGGTCAATCCGTTCGCGAGATATGGGAGTTTGAAGCCAAGAAATGATTGAGAAGGCAAAAAATTTTTCGCAATTCTGCTGCTCCAAACGCTTAACCAGAATGGCCTAGGGAAAAAATACGCATACCGTTGTAATCGGGCGAGTTTCTACTTTCAGATGCAATTAGAATTTTTGGGTTAGGTCAATCCGTTCGCGAGATATGGGAGTTTGAAGCCAAGAAATGGTTGAGAAGGCACAAAATTTTTCGCACTTCTGCTGCTCCAAACCCTTAACCAGAATGTCCTAGGGAAAAAATACACATTCCGTTGAAATCGTGCGAGCTTCTACTTTCAGACGCAACAGGAATTTTTGGGTTTTGTCAATCTGTTCGCGAGATATGGGAGTTTGAAGCCAAGAAATGGTTGACAAGGCAAAAAATTTTTCGCAATTCTGTAGCTCCAAACGCGAAACCAGAATGGCCTAGGGAAAAAGTACACATACCGTTGTAATCGGGCGAGTTTCTACTTTCAGACGCAGCAGGAATTTTTGGGTTTGGTCAATCCGTTCGCGAGATATGGGAGTTTGAAGCTAAGAAATGGTCGACAAGACAACAAATTTTTCGCACTTCTGCTGCTCCAATCGCTTAACCAGAATGGCCTAGGGAAAAAATACGCATACCGTTTTAATCGGCCGAGTTTCTACTTTCAGATGCAATAGGAATTTGTGGGTTAGGTCAATCCGTTCGCGAGATATGGTAGTTTGAAGCTAAGAAATGGTTGAGGAGACAACAAATTTTTCGCAATTCTGCTGCTCCGAACGCTTAACCAGAATGGCATAGGGAAAAAATACACCTACCGTTGTAATCGGGGGAGTTTCAACTTTCAAATGCAATGGAAACTTTTGGGTTAGGTCAATCCGTTCGCGAGATATGGGAGTTTGAAGCTATGAAATCGTTGACAAGACAACAAATTTTTCGCAATTCTGCTGCTCCAAACGCTTAACCAGAATGGCCTAGGGAAAAAATGCACATACCGTTGTAATCGGGCGAGTTTCTACTTTCAGATGCAATAGGAATTTTTGGTTTAGGTCAATCCGTTCGCGAGATATGGGAGTTTGAACCTAAGAAATTGTTGAGAAGAGAATAAATTTTTCGCAATTCTGCTGCTCCAAACGCTTAACCAGAATGGCCTAGGGGAAAAATGCACATACCGTTGTAATCGGGGGAGTTTCAACTTTCAAATGCAATGGAAATTTTTGGGTTAGGTCAATCCGTTCGCGAGATATGGGAGTTTGAATCGAAGAAATGGTTGACAAGACAACAAATTTTTCGCACTTCTGCTGCTCCAATCGCTTAACCAGAATGGCCTAGGGAAAAAATACACCTACCGTTGTAATCGGGGGAGTTTCAACTTTCAAATGCAATGGAAATTTTTGGGTTAGGTCAATCCGTTCGCGAGATATGGGAGTTTGAATCGAAGAAATGGTTGACAAGACAACAAATTTTTCGCACTTCTGCTGCTCCAATCGCTTAACCAGAATGGCCTAGGGAAAAAATACGCATACCGTTTTAATCGGGCGAGTTTCTACTTTCAGATGCAATAGGAATTTTAGGGTTAGGTCAATCCGTTCGCGAGATATGGGAGTTTGAAGCTAAGAAATTGTTGAGAACAGAATAAATTTTTCGCAATTCTGCTGCTCCAAACGCTTAACCAGAATGGCCTAGGGAAAAAATACACATACCGTTGTAATCGGGCGAGTTTCTACTTTCAGATGCAATAGGAATGTTTGGGTTAGGTCAATCCGTTCGCGAGATATGGGAGTTTGAAGCCAAGAAATGATTGAGAAGGCAAAAAATTTTTCGCAATTCTGCTGCTCCAAACGCTTAACCAGATTGGCCTAGGGAAAAAATACACATAACGTTGTAATCGGGCGAGTTTCTACTTTCAGATGCAATAGGAATTTTAGGGTTAGGTCAATCCGTTCGCGAGATATGGGAGTTTGAAGCTAAGAAATTGTTGAGAACAGAATAAATTTTTCGCAATTCTGCTGCTCCAAACGCTTAACCAGAATGGCCTAGGGAAAAAATGCACATACCGTTGTAATCGGGCGAGCTTCTACTTTCAGATGCAATAGGAATGTTTGGGTTAGGTCAATCCGTTCGCGAGATATGGGAGTTTGAGGACAAGAAATGATTGAGAAGGCAAAAAATTTTTCGCAATTCTGCTGCTCCAAACGCTTAACCAGAATGGCCTAGGGAAAAAATACACATAACGTTGTAATCGGGCGAGTTTCTACTTTCAGATGCAATAGGAATTTTTGGGTTTTGTCAATCTGTTCGCGAGATATGGGAGTTTGAAGCCAAGAAATGGTTGACAAGGCAAAAAATTTTTCGCAATTCTGTAGCTCCAAACGCGAAACCAGAATGGCCTAGGGAAAAAGTACACATACCGTTGTAATCGGGCGAGTTTCTACTTTCAGACGCAGCAGGAATTTTTGGGTTTGGTCAATCCGTTCGCGAGATATGGGAGTTTGAAGCTAAGAAATGGTCGACAAGACAACAAATTTTTCGCACTTCTGCTGCTCCAATCGCTTAACCAGAATGGCCTAGGGAAAAAATACGCATACCGTTTTAATCGGCCGAGTTTCTACTTTCAGATGCAATAGGAATTTGTGGGTTAGGTCAATCCGTTCGCGAGATATGGGAGTTTGAAGCTAAGAAATGGTTGAGGAGACAACAAATTTTTCGCAATTCTGCTGCTCCGAACGCTTAACCAGAATGGCATAGGGAAAAAATACACCTACCGTTGTAATCGGGGGAGTTTCAACTTTCAAATGCAATGGAAACTTTTGGGTTAGGTCAATCCGTTCGCGAGATATGGGAGGTTGAATCGAAGAAATGGTTGACAAGACAACAAATTTTTCGCACTTCTGCTGCTCCAATCGCTTAAAAAGAATGGCCTAGGGAAAAAATACGCATACCGTTGTAATCGGGCGAGTTTCTACTTTCAGATGCAGCAGGAATTTTTGGGTTTGTTCAATCTGTTCTCGAGATATGGGACTTTAAAGCTAAGAAATGGTTGAGAAGACAACAAATTTTTCGCAATTCTGCTGCTCCAAACGCTTAACCAGAATGGCCTAGGGAAAAAATACACATAACGTTGTAATCGGGCGAGTTTCTACTTTCAGATGCAATAGGAATTTTTGGGTTAGGACAATCCGTTCGCGAGATATGGGAGTTTGAAGGCAAGAAATGGTTGAGAAGGCAAAAAATTTTCGCAATTCTGCTGCTCCAAACGCTTAAGCAGAATGGCCTAGGGAAAAAATACACATACCGTTGTAATCGGGCGAGTTTCTACTTTCAGTTGCAATAGGAATTTTTGGGTTAGTTCAATCCGTTCGCGAGATATGGGAGTTTGAAGCTATGAAATCGTTGACAAGACAACAAATTTTTCGCAATTCTGCTGCTCCAAACGCTTAACCAGAATGGCCTAGGGAAAAAATGCACATACCGTTGTAATCGGGCGAGTTTCTACTTTCAGATGCAATAGGAATTTTTGGTTTAGGTCAATCCGTTCGCGAGATATGGGAGTTTGAACCTAAGAAATTGTTGAGAAGAGAATAAATTTTTCGCAATTCTGCTGCTCCAAACGCTTAACCAGAATGGCCTAGGGGAAAAATGCACATACCGTTGTAATCGGGCGAGTTTCTACTTTCAGATGCAATAGGAATATTTGGGTTATGTCAATCCGTTCGCGAGATATGAGATTTTGAATCCAAGAAATGGTTGACAAGGCAAAAAATTTTTCGCAATTCTGCAGCTCCAAACGCGAAACCAGAACGGCCTAGGGAAAAAATACGCATACCGTTGTAATCGGGCGAGTTTCTACTTTCAGATGCAATAGGAATTTTTGGGTTAGGTCAATCCGTTCGCGAGATATGGGAGTTTGACGCTAAGAAGTGGTTGTGAAGACAACAAATTTTTCGCAATTCTGCTGCTCCAAACGCTTAACCAGAATGGCATAGGGAAAAAATACACCTACCGTTGTAATCGGGGGAGTTTCAACTTTCAAATGCAATGGAAATTTTTGGGTTAGGTCAATCCGTTCGCGAGATATGGGAGTTTGAATCGAAGAAATGGTTGACAAGACAACAAATTTTTCGCACTTCTGCTGCTCCAATCGCTTAACCAGAATGGCCTAGGGAAAAAATACGCATACCGTTTTAATCGGCCGAGTTTCTACTTTCAGATGCAATAGGAATTTTAGGGTTAGGTCAATCCGTTCGCGAGATATGGGAGTTTGAAGCTAAGAAATTGTTGAGAACAGAATAAATTTTTCGCAATTCTGCTGCTCCAAACGCTTAACCAGAATGGCCTAGGGAAAAAATACACATACCGTTGTAATCGGGCGAGTTTCTACTTTCAGATGCAATAGGAATGTTTGGGTTAGGTCAATCCGTTCGCGAGATATGGGAGTTTGAAGCCAAGAAATGATTGAGAAGGCAAAAAATTTTTCGCAATTCTGCTGCTCCAAACGCTTAACCAGATTGGCCTAGGGAAAAAATACACATAACGTTGTAATCGGGCGAGTTTCTACTTTCAGATGCAATAGGAATTTTAGGGTTAGGTCAATCCGTTCGCGAGATATGGGAGTTTGAAGCTAAGAAATTGTTGAGAACAGAATAAATTTTTCGCAATTCTGCTGCTCCAAACGCTTAACCAGAATGGCCTAGGGAAAAAATGCACATACCGTTGTAATCGGGCGAGCTTCTACTTTCAGATGCAATAGGAATGTTTGGGTTAGGTCAATCCGTTCGCGAGATATGGGAGTTTGAAGCCAAGAAATGATTGAGAAGGCAAAAAATTTTTCGCAATTCTGCTGCTCCAAACGCTTAACCAGAATGGCCTAGGGAAAAAATACACATAACGTTGTAATCGGGCGAGTTTCTACTTTCAGATGCAATAGGAATTTTAGGGTTAGGTCAATCCGTTCGCGAGATATGGGAGTTTGAAGCTAAGAAATTGTTGAGAACAGAATAAATTTTTCGCAATTCTGCTGCTCCAAACGCTTAACCAGAATGGCCTAGGGAAAAAATGCACATACCGTTGTAATCGGGCGAGCTTCTACTTTCAGATGCAATAGGAATGTTTGGGTTAGGTCAATCCGTTCGCGAGATATGGGAGTTTGAGGACAAGAAATGATTGAGAAGGCAAAAAATTTTTCGCAATTCTGCTGCTCCAAACGCTTAACCAGAATGGCCTATGGAAAAAATACACATAACGTTGTAATCGGGCGAGTTTCTACTTTCAGATGCAATAGGAATTTTTGGGTTTTGTCAATCTGTTCGCGAGATATGGGAGTTTGAAGCCAAGAAATGGTTGACAAGGCAAAAAATTTTTCGCAATTCTGTAGCTCCAAACGCGAAACCAGAATGGCCTAGGGAAAAAGTACACATACCGTTGTAATCGGGCGAGTTTCTACTTTCAGACGCAGCAGGAATTTTTGGGTTTGGTCAATCCGTTCGCGAGATATGGGAGTTTGAAGCTAGGAAATGGTCGACAAGACAACAAATTTTTCGCACTTCTGCTGCTCCAATCGCTTAACCAGAATGGCCTAGGGAAAAAATACGCATACCGTTTTAATCGGCCGAGTTTCTACTTTCAGATGCAATAGGAATTTGTGGGTTAGGTCAATCCGTTCGCGAGATATGGGAGTTTGAAGCTAAGAAATGGTTGAGGAGACAACAAATTTTTCGCAATTCTGCTGCTCCGAACGCTTAACCAGAATGGCATAGGGAAAAAATACACCTACCGTTGTAATCGGGGGAGTTTCAACTTTCAAATGCAATGGAAACTTTTGGGTTAGGTCAATCCGTTCGCGAGATATGGGAGGTTGAATCGAAGAAATGGTTGACAAGACAACAAATTTTTCGCACTTCTGCTGCTCCAATCGCTTAAAAAGAATGGCCTAGGGAAAAAATACGCATACCGTTGTAATCGGGCGAGTTTCTACTTTCAGATGCAGCAGGAATTTTTGGGTTTGTTCAATCTGTTCTCGAGATATGGGACTTTAAAGCTAAGAAATGGTTGAGAAGACAACAAATTTTTCGCAATTCTGCTGCTCCAAACGCTTAACCAGAATGGCCTAGGGAAAAAATACACATAACGTTGTAATCGGGCGAGTTTCTACTTTCAGATGCAATAGGAATTTTTGGGTTAGGACAATCCGTTCGCGAGATATGGGAGTTTGAAGCCAAGAAATGATTGAGAAGGCAAAAAAATTTTCGCAATTCTGCTGCTCCAAACGCTTAACCAGAATGGCCTAGGGAAAAAATACACATACCGTTGTAATCGGGCGAGTTTCTACTTTCAGTTGCAATAGGAATTTTTGGGTTAGTTCAATCCGTTCGCGAGATATGGGAGTTTGAAGCTATGAAATCGTTGACAAGACAACAAATTTTTCGCAATTCTGCTGCTCCAAACGCTTAACCAGAATGGCCTAGGGAAAAAATGCACATACCGTTGTAATCGGGCGAGTTTCTACTTTCAGATGCAATAGGAATTTTTGGTTTAGGTCAATCCGTTCGCGAGATATGGGAGTTTGAACCTAAGAAATTGTTGAGAAGAGAATAAATTTTTCGCAATTCTGCTGCTCCAAACGCTTAACCAGAATGGCCTAGGGGAAAAATGCACATACCGTTGTAATCGGGCGAGTTTCTACTTTCAGATGCAATAGGAATATTTGGGTTATGTCAATCCGTTCGCGAGATATGAGATTTTGAATCCAAGAAATGGTTGACAAGGCAAAAAATTTTTCGCAATTCTGCAGCTCCAAACGCGAAACCAGAACGGCCTAGGGAAAAAATACGCATACCGTTGTAATCGGGCGAGTTTCTACTTTCAGATGCAATAGGAATTTTTGGGTTAGGTCAATCCGTTCGCGAGATATGGGAGTTTGACGCTAAGAAGTGGTTGTGAAGACAACAAATTTTTCGCAATTCTGCTGCTCCGAACGCTTAACCAGAATGGCATAGGGAAAAAATACACCTACCGTTGTAATCGGGGGAGTTTCAACTTTCAAATGCAATGGAAATTTTTGGGTTAGGTCAATCCGTTCGCGAGATATGGGAGTTTGAATCGAAGAAATGGTTGACAAGACAACAAATTTTTCGCACTTCTGCTGCTCCAATCGCTTAAAAAGAATGGCCTAGGGAAAAAATACGCATACCGTTGTAATCGGGCGAGTTTCTACTTTCAGATGCAATAGGAATTTTAGGGTTAGGTCAATCCGTTCGCGAGATATGGGAGTTTGAAGCTAAGAAATTGTTGAGAACAGAATAAATTTTTCGCAATTCTGCTGCTCCAAACGCTTAACCAGAATGGCCTAGGGAAAAAATGCACATACCGTTGTAATCGGGCGAGCTTCTACTTTCAGATGCAATAGGAATGTTTGGGTTAGGTCAATCCGTTCGCGAGATATGGGAGTTTGAAGCCAAGAAATGATTGAGAAGGCAAAAAATTTTTCGCAATTCTGCTGCTCCAAACGCTTAACCAGAATGGCCTAGGGAAAAAATACGCATACCGTTGTAATCGGGCGAGTTTCTACTTTCAGATGCAATTGGAATTTTTGGGTTAGGTCAATCCGTTCGCGAGATATGGGAGTTTGAAGACAAGAAATGGTTGAGAAGGCACAAAATTTTTCGCACTTCTGCTGCTCCAAACCCTTAACCAGAATGTCCTAGGGAAAAAATACACATTCCGTTGAAATCGTGCGAGCTTCTACTTTCAGACGCAACAGGAATTTTTGGGTTTTGTCAATCTGTTCGCGAGATATGGGAGTTTGAAGCCAAGAAATGGTTGACAAGGCAAAAAATTTTTCGCAATTCTGTAGCTCCAAACGCGAAACCAGAATGGCCTAGGGAAAAAGTACACATACCGTTGTAATCGGGCGAGTTTCTACTTTCAGACGCAGCAGGAATTTTTGGGTTTGGTCAATCCGTTCGCGAGATATGGGAGTTTGAAGCTAAGAAATGGTCGACAAGACAACAAATTTTTCGCACTTCTGCTGCTCCAATCGCTTAACCAGAATGGCCTAGGGAAAAAATACGCATACCGTTTTAATCGGCCGAGTTTCTACTTTCAGATGCAATAGGAATTTGTGGGTTAGGTCAATCCGTTCGCGAGATATGGGAGTTTGAAGCTAAGAAATGGTTGAGGAGACAACAAATTTTTCGCAATTCTGCTGCTCCGAACGCTTAACCAGAATGGCATAGGGAAAAAATACACCTACCGTTGTAATCGGGGGAGTTTCAACTTTCAAATGCAATGGAAGTTTTTGGGTTAGGTCAATCCGTTCGCGAGATATGGGAGTTTGAATCGAAGAAATGGTTGACAAGACAACAAATTTTTCGCACTTCTGCTGCTCCAATCGCTTAAAAAGAATGGCCTAGGGAAAAAATACGCATACCGTTGTAATCGGGCGAGTTTCTACTTTCAGATGCAGCAGGAATTTTTGGGTTTGTTCAATCTGTTCTCGAGATATGGGACTTTAAAGCTAAGAAATGGTTGAGAAGACAACAAATTTTTCGCAATTCTGCTGCTCCAAACGCTTAACCAGAATGGCCTAGGGAAAAAATACACATAACGTTGTAATCGGGCGAGTTTCTACTTTCAGATGCAATAGGAATTTTAGGGTTAGGTCAATCCGTTCGCGAGATATGGGAGTTTGAAGCTAAGAAATTGTTGAGAACAGAATAACTTTTTCGCAATTCTGCTGCTCCAAACGCTTAACCAGAATGGCCTAGGGAAAAAATGCACATACCGTTGTAATCGGGCGAGTTTCTACTTTCAGATGCAATAGGAATGTTTGGGTTAGGTCAATCCGTTCGCGAGATATGGGAGTTTGAAGCCAAGAAATGATTGAGAAGGCAAAAAATTTTTCGCAATTCTGCTGCTCCAAACGCTTAACCAGAATGGCCTAGGGAAAAAATACACATAACGTTGTAATCGGGCGAGTTTCTACTTTCAGATGCAATAGGAATTTTAGGGTTAGGTCAATCCGTTCGCGAGATATGGGAGTTTGAAGCTAAGAAATTGTTGAGAACAGAATAAATTTTTCGCAATTCTGCTGCTCCAAACGCTTAACCAGAATGGCCTAGGGAAAAAATGCACATACCGTTGTAATCGGGCGAGATTCTACTTTCAGATGCAATAGGAATTTTTGGGTTAGGTCAATCCGTTCGCGTGATATGGGAGTTTGAAGCCAAGAAATGATTGAGAAGGCAAAAAATTTTTCGCAATTCTGCTGCTCCAAACGCTTAACCAGAATGGCCTAGGGAAAAAGTACACATACCGTTGTAATCGGGCGAGTTTCAACTTTCAGACGCAGCAGGAATTTTTGGGTTTGGTCAATCCGTTCGCGAGATATGGGAGTTTGAAGCTAAGAAATGGTCGACAAGACAACAAATTTTTCGCACTTCTGCTGCTCCAATCGCTTAACCAGAATGGCCTAGGGAAAAAATACGCATACCGTTTTAATCGGCCGAGTTTCTACTTTCAGGTGCAATAGGAACTTGTGGGTTAGGTCAATCCGTTCGCGAGATATGGGAGTTTGAAGCTAAGAAATGGTTGAGGAGACAACAAATTTTTCGCAATTCTGCTGCTCCGAACGCTTAACCAGAATGGCATAGGGAAACAATACACCTACCGTTGTAATCGAGGGAGTTTCAACTTTCAAATGCAATGGGAATTTTTGGGTTAGGTCAATCCGTTCGCGAGATATGGGAGTTTGAATCGAAGAAATGGTTGACAAGACAACAAATTTTTCGCACTTCTGCTGCTCCAATCGCTTAAAAAGAATGGCCTAGGGAAAAAATACGCATACCGTTGTAATCGGGCGAGTTTCTACTTTCAGATGCAGCAGGAATTTTTGGGTTTGTTCAATCTGTTCTCGAGATATGGGACTTTAAAGCTAAGAAATGGTTGAGAAGACAACAAATTTTTCGCAATTCTGCTGCTCCAAACGCTTAACCAGAATGGCATAGGGAAAAAAATCACCTACCGTTGTAATCGGGCGAGTTTCTACTTTCAGACGCAACAGGAATTTTTGGGTTGGGTCAATCCGTTCGCGAGATATGGGAGGTTGAAGCCAAGAAATGGTTGAGAACGCAAAAAATTTTTCGCAAATCTGCTGCTCCAAACGCTTAACCAGAATGGCCTAGGGAAAAAATGCACATACCGTTGTAATCGGGCGAGTTTCTACTTTCAGATGCAATAGGAATTTTTGGGTTAGGTCAATCCGTTCGCGAGATATGGGAGTTTGAAGCTAAGAAATGGTCGACAAGACAACAAATTTTTCGCACTTCTGCTTCTCCAAAGGCTTAACCAGAATGGCCTAGGGAAAAAATGCACATACCGTTGTAATCGGGCGAGTTTCTACTTTCAGATGCAATAGGAATTTTTGGGTTAGGTCAATCCGTCCGCGTGATATGGGAGTTTGAAGCCAAGAAATGATTGAGAAGGCAAAAAATTTTTCGCAATTCTGCTGCTCCAAACGCTTAACCAGAATGGCCTAGGGAAAAAATACACATAACGTTGTAATCGGGCGAGTTTCTACTTTCAGATGCAATAGGAATTTTAGGGTTAGGTCAATCCGTTCGCGAGATATGGGAGTTTGAAGCTAAGAAATGGTTGAGAAGGCACAACATTTTTCGCAATTCTGCTGCTCCAAACGCTTAACCATGATGGCCTAGGGAAAAAATACACATTCCGTTGAAATCGTGCGAGCTTCTACTTTCAGACGCAACAGGAATTTTTGGGTTTTGTCAATCTGTTCGCGAGATATGGGAGTTTGAAGCCAAGAAATGGTTGACAAGGCAAAAAATTTTTCGCAATTCTGTAGCTCGAAACGCGAAACCAGAATGGCCTAGGGAAAAAGTACACATACCGTTGTAATCGGGCGAGTTTCTACTTTCAGACGCAGCAGGAATTTTTGGGTTTGGTCAATCCGTTCGCGAGATATGGGACTATGAAGCGAAGAAATGGTTGAGAAGACAACAAATTTTTCGCAATTGTGCTGCTCCAAACGCTTAACCAGAATGGCCTAGGGAAAAAATGCACATACCGTTGTAATCGGGCGAGTTTCTACTTTCAGATGCAATTGGAATTTTTGGGTTAGGTCAATCCGTTCGCGAGATATGGGAGTTGGAAGCCAAGAAATGGTTGAGAAGGCAAAAAATTTTTCGCAATTCTGCTGCTCCAAACGCTTATCCAGAATGGCCTAGAGTAAAAATACACATACCGTTGTAATCGGGCGAGTTTCTACTTTCAGATGCAATAGCAATTTTTGGGTTATGTCAATCCGTTCGCAAGATAAGGGAGTTTGAAGCCAAGAAATGGTTTAGAAGGCACAAAATTTTTCGCAATTCTGCTGCTCCAAACGCTTAACCAGGATGGCCTAGGGAAAAAATACACATACCGTTGTAATCGGGCGAGTTTCTATTTTCATACGCAACAGGAATTTTTGGGTTAGGTCAATCCGTTCGCGAGATATGGGAGTTGGAAGCCAAGAAATGGTTGAGAAGGCAAAAAATTTTTCGCAATTCTGCTGCTCCAAACGCTTATCCAGAATGGCCTAGAGTAAAAATACACATACCGTTGTAATCGGGCGAGTTTCTACTTTCAGATGCAATAGCAATTTTTGGGTTAGGTCAATCCTTTCGCAAGATAAGGGAGTTTGAAGCCAAGAAATGGTTGAGAAGACCAGAAATTTTTCGCAATTCTGCTGCTCCAAACGCTTAACCAGAATGGCCTAGAGTAAAAATACACACACCGTTCTAATCGGGCGAGTTTCTACTTTCAAATGCAATCGCAATTTTTGGGTTAAGTCAATCCGTTCGCAAGATAAGGGAGTTTGAAGCCAAGAAATGGTTGAGAAGACAACAAATTTTTCGCAATTCTGCTGCTCTAAACGCTTATCCAGAATGGCCTAGGGAAAAAATACGCATACAGTTGTAATCGGGCGAGTTTCTACTTTCAGACGCAGCAGGAATTTTTGGGTTTGGTCAATCCGTTCGCGAGATATGGGACTATGAAGCTAAGAAATGGTTGACAAGAGAACAAATTTTTCGCACTTCTGCTGCTCCAAACGCATAACCAGAATGGCCTAGGGAAAAAATACGCATACATTTGTAATCGGGCGAGTTTCTACTTTCAGACGCAGCAGGAATTTTTGGGTTTGGTCAATCCGTTCGCGAGATATGGGAGTTTGAAGTCAAGAAATGGTTGAGAAGGCACAAAATTTTTCGCACTTCTGCTGCTTCAAACGCTTAACCAGAATGGCCTAGGGAAAAAATACACATACCGTTGTAATCGTGCGAGTTTCTACTTTCAGACGCGACAGGAATTTTTGGGTTAGGTCAATCCTTTCGCGTGATATGGGAGTTTGAAGCCAAGAAATGGTTGACAAGGCAAAAAATTTTTCGCAATTCTGCTGCTCCAAACGCGAAACCAGAATGGCCTAGGGAAAAAGTGCACATACCGTTGTAATCGGGCGAGTTTCTACTTTCAGACGCAACAGGAATTTTTGGGTTGGGTCAATCCGTTCGCGAGATATGGGAGTTTGAAGCCAAGAAACGGTTGAGAAGACAACAAATTTTTCGCAATTCTGCTGCTCTAAACGCTTATCCAGAATGGCCTAGGGAAAAAATACACATACCGTTGTAATCGGGCGAGTTTCTACTTTCAGACGCAGCAGGAATTTTTGGGTTAGATCAATCCGTTCGCGAGATATGGGAGTTTGAAGCCAAGAAATGGTTGAGAAGGCAAAAAATTTTTCGCAATTCTGTTGCACCAAACGCTTAACCAGAATGGCATAAGGAAAAAATACACATACCTTTGTAATCGGGCGAGTTTCTACTTTCAGACGCAACAGGAATTTTTGGGTTGGGTCAATCCGTTCGCGAGATATGGGAGGTTGAAGCCAAGAAATGGTAGAGAACGCAAAAAATTTTTCGCAATTCTGCTGCTCCAAACGCTTAACCAGAATGGCCTAGGGAAAAAATACACATACCGTTGTAATCGGGCGAGTTTCTACTTTCAGATGCAATAGGAATTTTTGGGTTAGGTCAATCCGTTCGCGAGATATGGGAGTTTGAAGCTAAGAAATGGTTGAGAAGACAACAAATTTTTCGCACTTCTTCTGCTCCAAACGCTTAACCAGAATGGCCTAGGGAAAAAATACACATACCGTTGTAATCGGGCGAGTTTATACTTTCAGATGCAATAGGAATTTTTGGGTTAGGTCAATCCATTCGCGAGATATGGGAGTTTGAAGCTAAGAAATGGTTGAGAAGACAACAAATTTTTCGCAATTCTGCTGCTCCAAACGCTTATCCAGAATGGCCTAGGGAAAAAATACGCATACAGTTGTAATCCGGCGAGTTTCTACTTTCAGACGCAGCAGGAATTTTTGGGTTTGGTCAATCCGTTCGCGAGATATGGAACTATGAAACGAAGAAATGGTTGAGAAGACAACAAATTTTTCGCAATTCTGCTGCTCCAATCGCTTAACCAGAATGGCCTAGGAGAAAAATACACATACCGTTGTAATCGGGCGAGTTTCTACTTTCAGATGCAACAGGAATTTTTGGGTTAGGTCAATCCGTTCGCGAGATATGGGAGTTTGAAGCTAAGAAATGGTTGAGAAGAGAACAAATTTTTCGCACTTCTGCTGCTCCAAACGCATAACCAGAATGGCCTAGGGAAAAAATACGCATACAGTTGAAATCGGGCGAGTTTCTACTTGCAGACGCGACAGGAATTTTTGGGATATGTCAATCCGTACGCGTGATATGGGAGTTTGAAGCCAAGAAATGGTTGACAAGGCAAAAAATTTTTCCAATTCTGCTGCTCCAAACGCGAAACCAGAATGTCCTAGGGAAAAAGTATACATACCGTTGTAATCGGCCGAGTTTCTACTTTCAGACGCAACAGGAATTTTTGGGGTGGGTCAATCCGTTCGCGAGATATGGGAGTTTGAAGCCAAGAAATGGTTGAGAAGACAACAAATTATTCGCAATTCTGCTGCTCTGAACGCTTATCCAGAATGGTCTAGGGAAAAAATACGCATACAGTTGTAATCGGGCAAGTTTCTACTTTCAGACGCAGCAGGAATTTTTGGGTTTAGTCAATCCGTTCGCGAGATATGGGACTAGGAAGCGAAGAAATGGTTGAGAAGACAACAAATTTTTCGCACTTCTGCTGCTCAAATCGCTTAACCAGAATGGCCTAGGAGAAAAATACACATACCGTTGTAATCGGGCGAGTTTCTTCTTTCAGATGCAATAGGAATTTTTGGGTTAGGTCAATCCGTTCGCGAGATATGGGAGATTGAAGCTAAGAAATGGTTGAGAAGAGAACAAATTTTTCGCAATTCTGCTGCTCCAAACGCATAACCAGAATGGCCTAGGGAAAAAATTCGCATACATTTGTAATCGGGCGAGTTTCTACTTTCAGACGCAGCAGGAATTTTTGGGTTTGGTCAATCCGTTCACGAGATATGGGAGTTTGAAGCCAAGAAATGGTTGAGAAGGCAAAAAATTTTTCGCAATTCTGCTGCACCAAACGCTTAACCAGAATGGCATAGGGAGAAAATACTCATACCGTTGTAATCGGGCGAGTTTCTACTTTCAGGTGCAACAGGAATTTTTGGGTTAGGTCAATCCGTTCGCGAGATAGGGTATTATGAAGCCAAGAAATGGTTGAGAAGGCAAAAAAATTTTTCGCAATTCTGCTGCTCCATTCGCTTAACCAGAATGGCCTACGGAAAAAATACACATACGGTTGCAATCGGGCGAGCTTCTACTTTCAGATGCAATAGGAATTTTTGGGTTAGTTCAATCCGTTCGCGAGATATAGGACTTTGAAGCTAAGTAATGTTTGACAAGACAACAAATTTTTCGCACTTCTGCTGCTCCAATCGCTTAACCAGAATGGTCTAGGGAAAAAATACACATACTGTTGTAATCGGGCGAGTTTCTACTTTCAGATGCTATAGGAATTCTTGGGTTAGGTCAATCCGTTCGCGAGAGATGGGAGTTTGAAGCTAAGAAATGGTTGAGAAGAGAACAAATTTTTCGCAATTCTGCTGCTCCAAACGCTTAACCAGAATGGCATAGGGAAAAAATACACATACCGTTGTAATCGATCGAGTTTCTACTTTCAGATGCAATAGGAATTTTTGGGTTAGGTCAATCCGTTCGCGTGATAGGGTATTATGAAGCCAAGAAATGGTTGAGAAGGCAAAAAATTTTTCGCAATTCTGCTGCTCCAATCGCTTAACCAGAATGGCCTAGGGAAAAAATACACATACCGTTGTAATCGGGCGAGTTTCTACTTTCAGATGCAATAGGAATTTTTGGGTTAGGCCAATCCGTTCGCGAGATATGGGAGTTTGAAGCTAAGAAATGGTTGAGAAGACAACAAATTTTTCGCAATTCTACTGCTCCAAACGCTTAACCAGAATGGCCTAGGGAAAAAATACACATACAGTTGTAATCGGGCGAGTTTCTACGTTCAGATGCAATAGGAATTTTTGGGTTAGGTCAATCCGTTCGCGAGATATGGGAGTTTGAAGCCAAGAAATGGTTGAGAAGGCGAAAAATTTTTCGCAATTCTGCTGCTCCAAACGCTTAAGCAGAATGGCCTAGGGAAAAAATACACATACTGTTGTAATCGGGCGAGTTTCTACTTTCAGATGCAATAGGAATTTTTGGGTTATGTCAATCCGTTCGCGAGATATGGGAGTTTGAAGCTAAGAAATGGTTGAGAAGACAACAAATTTTTCGCACTTCTGCTGCTCCAAACGCTTAATCAGATTGGTCTAGGGAAAAAATACACATACCGTTGTAATCGGGCGTGTTTCTACTTTCAGACGCAATAGGAATTTTTGCGTTTGGTCAATCCGTTCGCGAGATATGGGAGTTTGAAGCCAAGAAATGGTTGAGAAGCCAAAAAATTTTTAGCAATTCTGCTGCTCCAAACGCTTAACCAGAATGGCCTAGGGAAAAAATACACATACCGTTGTAATCGGGCGAGGTTCTACTTTCAGATGCAATAGGAATTTTTGGGTTAGGTCAATCCGTTCGCGAGATATGGGAGTTTGAAGCCAAGAAATGGTTGAGAAGGCGAAAAATTTTTCGCAATTCTGCTGCTCCAAACGCTTAAGCAGAATGGCCTAGGGAAAAAATACAGATACTGTTGTAATCGGGCGAGTTTCTACTTTCAGATGCAATAGGAATTTTTGGGTTAGGTCAATCCGTTCGCGAGATATGGGAGTTTGAAGCTAAGAAATGGTTGAGAAGAGAACAAATTTTTCGCAATTCTGATGCTCCAAACGCTTAACCAGAATGGCCTAGGGAAAAAATACACATACCGTTGTAATCGGGCGAGTTTCTACTTTCAGATGCAATAGGAATTTTTGGGTTAGGTCAATCCGTTCGCGAGATATGGGAGTTTGACGCTAAGAAATGGTTGAGAAGAGAACAAATTTTTCGCACTTCTGCAGCCCCAAACGCATAACCAGAATGCCCTAGGGACAAAATACGCATACAGTTGAAATCGGGCGAGTTTCTACTTTCAGATGCAATAGGAATTTTTGGGTTAGGTCAATCCGTTCGCGAGATATGGGAGTTTGAAGGCAAGAAATGGTTGAGAAGGCAAAAAATTTTCGCAATTCTGCTGCTCCAAACGCTTAAGCAGAATGGCCTAGGGAAAAAATACACATACCGTTGTAATCGGGCGAGTTTCTACTTTCAGACGCAGCAGGAATTTTTGGGTTTGGTCAATCCGTTCGCGAGATATGGGACTATAAAGCGAAGAAATGGTTGAGAAGACATCAAATTTTTCGCACTTCTGCTGCTCCAATCGCTTAACCAGAATGGCCTAGGGAAAAAATACACATACCGTTGTAATCGGGCGAGTTTCTACTTTCAGATGCAATAGGAATTTTTGGGTTATGTCAATCCGTTCGCGAGATATGGGAGTTTGAAGCTAAGAAATGGTTGAGAAGACAACAAATTTTTCGCACTTCTGCTGCACCAAACGCTTAATCAGAATGGTCTAGGGAAAAAATACACATACCGTTGTAATCGGGCGTGTTTCTACTTTCAGACGCAATAGGAATTTTTGTGTTTGGTCAATCCTTTCGCGAGATATGGGAGTATGAAGCCAAGAAATGGTTGAGAAGGCAAAAAATTTTTCGCAATTCTGCTGCTCCAAACGCTTAACCAAAATGGTCTAGGGAAAAAATACACATACCGTTGTAATCGGGCGAGTTTCTACTTTCAGATGCAATAGGAATTTTTGGGTTAGGTCAATCCGTTCGCGAGATATGGGAGTTTGAAGCTAAGAAATGGTTGAGAAGAGAACAAATTTTTCGCAATTCTGCTGCACCAAACGCTTAACCAGAATGGCATAGGGAAAAAATACTCATACCGTTGTAATCGGGCGAGTTTCTACTTTCAGGTGCAATAGGAATTTTTGGGTTAGGTCAATCCGTTCGGGAGATATGGGAGTTTGAAGCTAAGAAATGGTTGAGAAGACAACAAGTTTTTCGCAATTCTACTGCTCCAAACGCTTAACCAGAATGGCCTAGGGAAAAAATACACATACCGTTGTAATCGGGCGAGTTTCTACTTTCAGACGCAGCAGGAATTTTTGGGTTTGGTCAATCCGTTCGCGAGGTATGGGACTATAAAGCGAAGAAATGGTTGAGAAGACAACAAATTTTTCGCACTTCTGCTGCTCCAATCGCTTAACCAGAATGGCCTAGGGAAAAAATACACATACCGTTGTAATCGGGCGAGTTTCTACTTTCAGATGCAATAGGAATTTTTGGGTTATGTCAATCCGTTCGCGAGATATGGGAGTTTGAAGCTAAGAAATGGTTGAGAAGACAACAAATTTTTCGCACTACTGCTGCTCCAAACGCTTAATCAGAATGGTCTAGGGAAAAAATACACATACCGTTGTAATCGGGCGTGTTTCTACTTTCAGACGCAAGAGGAATTTTTGTGTTTGGTCAATCCGTTCGCGAGATATGGGAGTTTGAAGCCAAGAAATGGTTGAGAAGCCAAAAAATTTTTAGCAATTCTTCTGCTCCAAACGCTTAACCAGAATGGCCTAGGGAAAAAATACACATACCGTTGTAATCGAGCGAGTTTCTACTTTCAGATGCAATAGGAATTTTTGGGTTAGGTCAATCCGTTCGCGAGATATGGGAGGTTGAAGCCAAGGAATGGTTGAGAAGGCAAAAAATTTTTCGCAATTCTGCTGCTCCAAACGCTTAACCAAAATGGTCTAGGGAAAAAATACACATACCGCTGTAATCGGGCGAGTTTCTACTTTCAGATGCAATAGGAATTTTTGGGTTTGGTCAATCCTTTCGCGAGATATGGGAGTTTGAAGCTAAGAAATGGTTGAGAAGAGAACAAATTTTTCGCAATTCTGATGCTCCAAACGCTTAACCAGAATGGCCTAGGGAAAAAATACACATACCGTTGTAATCGGGCGAGTTTCTACTTTCAGACGCAGCAGGAATTTTTGGGTTTGGTCAATCCGTTCGCGAGATATGGGACTATAAAGCGAAGAAATGGTTGAGAAGACAACAAATTTTTCGCACTTCTGCTGCTCCAATCGCTTAACCAGAATGGCCTAGGGAAAAAATACACATACCGTTGTAATCGGGCGAGTTTCTACTTTCAGATGCAATAGGAATTTTTGGGTTATGTCAATCCGTTCGCGAGATATGGGAGTTTGAAGCTTATAACTGGTTGAGAAGACAACAAATTTTTCGCACTTCTGCTGCTCCAAACGCTTAATCAGAATGGTCTAGGGAAAAAATACACATACCGTTGTAATCGGGCGTGTTTCTACTTTCAGACGCAATAGGAATTTTTGTGTTTGGTCAATCCGTTCGCGAGATATGGGAGTTTGAAGCCAAGAAATGGTTGAGAAGGCAAAAAATTTTTCGCAATTCTGCTGCTCCAAACGCTTAACCAAAATGGTCTAGGGAAAAAATACACATGCCGTTGTAATCGGGCGAGTTTCTACTTTCAGATGCAATAGGAATTTTTGGGTTAGGTGAATCCGTTCGCGAGATATGGAAGTTTGAAGCTAAGAAATGGTTGAGAAGAGAACAAATTTTTCGCAATTCTGCTGCACCAAACGCTTAACCAGAATGGCATGGGGAAAAAATACTCATACCGTTGTAATCGGGCGAGTTTCTACTTTCAGGTGCAATAGGAATTTTTCGGTTAGGTCAATCCGTTCGCGAGATAGGGTATTATGAAGCCAAGAAATGGTTGAGAAGGCAAAAAAATTTTTCGCAACTCTGCTGCTCCATTCGCATAACCAGAATGGCCTAGGGTAAAAATACACATACCGTTGTAATCGGGCGAGTTTCTACTTTCAGATGCAATAGGAATTTTTGGGTTAGTTCAATCCGTTCGCGAGATATAGGACTTTGAAGCTAAGAAATGTTTGACAAGACAACAAATTTTTCGCACTTCTGCTGCTCCAATCGCTTAACCAGAATGGTCTAGGGAAAAAATACACATACTGTTGTAATCGGGCGAGTTTCTACTTTCAGATGCAATAGGAATTTTTGGGTTAGGTCAATCCGTTCGCGAGAGATGGCAGTTTGAAGCTAAGAAATGGTCGACAAGACAACAAATTTTTCGCACTTCTGCTTCTCCAAAGGCTTAACCAGAATGGCCTAGGGAAAAAATGCACATACCGTTGTAATCGGGCGAGTTTCTACATTCAGATGCAATAGGAATTTTTGGGTTAGGTCAATCCGTTCGCGAGATATGGGAGTTTGAAGCCAAGAAATGGTTGAGAATCCAAAAAATTTTTCGCAATTCTGCTGCTCCAAACGCTTAACCAAAACGGCCTAGGGAAAAAATACACATACCGTTGTAATCGGGCGAGTTTCTTCTTTCAGATGCAATGGAATTTTTGGGTTAGGTCAATCCGTTCGCGAGATATGGGAGTTTGAAGCCAAGAAATGGTTGAGAAGGCAAAAAATTTTTCGCAATTCTGCTGCTCCAAACGCTTAAGCAGAATGGCCTAGGGAAAAAATACACATACCGTTGTAATCGGGCGAGTTTCTACTTTCAGACGCAGCAGGAATTTTTGGGTTTGGTCAATCCGTTCGCGAGATATGGGACTATGAAGCGAAGAAATGGTTGAGAAGACAACAAATTTTTCGCAATTCTGCTGCTCCAAACGCTTAACCAGAATGGCCTAGGGAAAAACCGCACATACAGTTGTAATCGGGCGAGTTTCTACTTTCAGATGCAATAGGAATTTTTGGGTTATGTCAATCCGTTCGCGAGATATGGGAGTTTGAAGCTAAGAAATGGTTGAGAAGACAACAAATATTTCGCACTTCTGCTGCTCCAAACGCTTAATCAGAATGGTCTAGGGAAAAAATACACATACCGTTGTAATCGGGCGTGTTTCTACTTTCAGACGCAATAGGAATTTTTGTGTTTGGTCAATCCGTTCGCGAGATATGGGAGTTTGAAGCCAAGAAATGGTTGAGAAGGCAAAAAATTTTTCGCAATTCTGCTGCTCCAAACGCTTAACCAAAATGGTCTAGGGAAAAAATACACATGCCGTTGTAATCGGGCGAGTTTCTACTTTCAGATGCAATAGGAATTTTTGGGTTAGGTCAATCCGTTCGCGAGATATTGGAGTTTGAAGCTAAAAAATGGTTGAGAAGAGAACAAATTTTTCGCAATTCTGCTGCACCAAACGCTTAACCAGAATGGCATGGGGAAAAAATACTCATACCGTTGTAATCGGGCGAGTTTCTACTTTCAGGTGCAATAGGAATTTTTGGGTTAGGTCAATCCGTTCGCGAGATAGGGTATTATGAAGCCAAGAAATGGTTGAGAAGGCAAAAAAATTTTCGCAATTCTGCTGCTCCAAACGCTTAACCAAAATGGTCTAGGGAAAAAATACACATACCGTTGTAATCGGGCGAGTTTCTACTTTCAGATGCAATAGGAATTTTTGGGTTAGGTCAATCCGTTCGCGAGATATGGGAGGTTGAATCCAAGAAATGGTTGAGAAGGCAAAAAATTTTTCGCAATTCTGCTGCTCCAAACGCTTAAGCAGAATGGCCTAGGGAAAAAATACACATACCGTTGTAATCGGGCGAGTTTCTACTTTCAGACGCAATAGGAATTTTGGTGTTTGGTCAATCCGTTCGCGAGATATGGGAGTTTGAAGCCAAGAAATGGTTGAGAAGCCGAAAAATTTTTCGCAATTCTGCTGCTCCAAACGCTTAACCAGAATGGCCTAGGGGAAAAGTACATACACCATTGAAATCGGGCGAGTTTCTAGTTTCGGATGCAACAGGAATTTCTCGATTTCGTCAGTCCGTTCGCGAGATATGCGAGTTCGAAGTTAATGAATGGTTGAGAAACCATCAAAATTTTCGCAAGTCTGATACTCGAAACCAATAACTACTATGGCCTAGGGCAAAAATACACATACCGTTGTAATCGGGCGAGTTTCTGCTTTTAGATGCAACAGGCATTTCTCGAGTTCGTCAATCCGTTCGCGAGATATGGGAGTTTGAAGTTAAGGAATGGTTGAGAAACCATTAAAATTTTCGCAATTCTGATACTAGAAAGCAATAACTGGAATGGCCTCGGGGAAAAGTACACACACCATTGCAATCGGTCGAGTTTCTACTTTCAGTTGCGTCAGGAATTTCTCAAGTTCGTCAATCCGTTCGCGAAATATCGGAGTTTGGAGTTAAGAGATGGTTGAGAAACCATCAAAATTTTCGCAAGTCTGATACTCGAAACCAATAACTACAATGCCCTAGGGGAAAAATACATATACCGTTGTAATCGGGAGTGTTTCTACTTTCAGATGCAACAGAAATTTTTCGGATTCGTCAATCCGTCCGCGAAGTATCGGAGTTTGGAATTAAGAGATGGTTGAGAAACCATCAAAATTTTCGCAATTCTGATTCTAGAAACGAATAACTGGAATGGCCTAGGGGAAAAGTACACACACCAATGTAATCGGGCGAGTTTCTACTTTCAGATGCAATAGGAATTTCTCGAGTTCGTCAATCCGTTCGCGAGATATGGGAGTTTGAAGTTAAGGAATGGTTGAGAAACCATCAAAATTTTCGCAAGTCTGATACTCGAGACCAATAACTATAATGGCTTAGGGGAAAAATACACATACCATTGTAATCGGGCGAGTTTCAACTTTCAGATGCAACAGGAATTTCTGGAGTTCGTCAATCCGTTCGCGAGATATGGGAGTTCGAAGTTAAGGAATGGTTGAGAAACCATCAAAATTTTCGCAAGTCTGATACTCGAAACCAATAACTACTATGGCCTAGGGCAAAAATACACATTCGGTTGTAATCGGGCGAGTTTCTACTTTCAGATGCAACAGGAATTTCTCGAGTTCGTCAATTTGTTCGCGAGACATGGAAGTTTGAAGTTAAGGAATGGTTGAGATACCATCAAAATTTACGCAAGTCTGATACTCGAAACCAATAACTATATTGGCTTAGGGGAAAACTACACATACCATTGTAATCGGGCGAGTTTCAACTTTCAGATGCAACAGGAATTTCTGAAGTTCGTCAATCGGTTCGCGAGATATGGGAGAATATTTATAATTTCTATTATATATCATTTGATCTATAGTTAAATTTGACACTAATACTCTAAATACATATTTAATATATTTTTTAATCTCTTTAGCCTCCAGAAGAATTTTATTTATACTATTTACTATATATAATAATTTACACAGAATCGGAAATAAATCTAATTATTTATTTATAATAATAATTTTTTTTTCACTTATCTTAAAAGTTGGGATGTACTCTTTAAATGTTCGATTCATTTCTTTAATTTATTCATTAAATTGAATTAATCTATTCTTTGTAATAACTTTAATAAAATTAATCCCTATAATTATTATAGAACTCGTATTAAAATTTAATAATGAAATTTATTTTATTTGCCTAATTAATGTAATTATTGCCCCTATCATTTGCTTAAATAAAAAATCAATCAAAATAATTATAGGATATTCATCTGTTATACAAACATCTATTATAGTTATTTTATTAATAATTAACAAAGATACATTTTTAACATATTTCATTTTATATTCAATAATTTCTTCAAATTTAATTTTTATATTTAAAATGATAAAGATTAATTCTTCTTCCTATTTTAATACACAAATTTCCCACGTATAGCACTCTTTATACTGAAGTGAATCGTCCTAGAAACATTAATAAATTCAAGAATAAAATTTATACTTTTAATAATTGTATATCTTTTTATAAGATTAATTACATCATGAAATTATTTAAATATATCCTTCTTATATTTTTTCCCTTCAATGAAATAAAAAATATATAACTAAATTAAGCTTAATTTTCTAAACTATTATCTATTTATAACTTTTTTAATATTTATATTTATATTTATGATCTACTGGTTATATTAATTTTTAGCATAATTAATATATGTATTCATCAAATCACAAAAATTTTGGGATATTATATTTCATATCAGCTATATGATCTGGTATAATTGGTTCTTCTTTAAGGATACTAATTCGAATAGAATTAAATAGGCCAGGAACTTGAATTAATATCGACCAAATTTATAACTCAATTGTAACATCACATGCTTTTGTAATAATTTTTTTTATAGTTTTACCATTTATAATCGGAGGATTCGGAAACTGAATAATTCCCTTAATAATTGGATCCCCTGATACAGCATTTCCCCGAATAAATAATATAAGATTGTGACTAATCCCCCCTTCATTATTACTTTTAATTCTTACAACACTATTATTCCCAGGCTCGGGAACTGGATGAACAATCTACCCTCCTTTGTCATCAAATCTTTATCACCCATCTTCATCTATAGACTTAACAATTATTTCTTTGCATATTGCAGGTATCTCTTCAATTATAGGATCAATTAATTTTATTGTTACAATTCTTAAAATAAAAAATAATGCTTTAAAATTCGATCAAATATCCTTATTTGCTTGGTCAGTATTAATTACTACAATTTTGCTTCTTCTCTCACTACCTGTATTAGCCGGAGCTATTACTATGTTATTAACAGACCGAAATTTAAATACTTCCTTCTTTGATCCTACTGGGGGAGGGGACCCAATTTTATTTCAACATTTATTTTGATTTTTTGAGCATCCTGAAGTCTATATTTTAATTTTACCCGGGTTTGGATTAATCTCCCATATCATTTTCAATGAAAGAGGGAAAAAGGGAACCTAGGGATAGTTTATGCAATACTCGGAATTGGATTTCTAGGATTTATTGTGTGAGCACATCACATATTCACAGTAGGCTTAGATGTAGACACACGAGCTTATTTCACTTCGGCAACTATAATCATTGCAATTCCCACAGGAATCAAAGTATTTAGATGACTAGCTACGTACTACGGGTCAAAACTTATTATTAATCCTTCTATTATTTGATAATTTGGCTTTATTTTTTTATTTACAATAGGAGGATTAACAGGAATTATATTATCAAACTCATCTATTGATATTATACTACATGATACATACTATGTTGTCTCTCATTTCCACTATGTACTGTCAATAGGAGCAGTATTTTCTATTATTGCTTCATTAATTCATTGATTCCCTTTATTCACAGGATTTACCCTAAATCAATTTTATCTTAAAACTCAATTTTATATAATATTTATTGGGGTAAATATAACTTTTTTCCATCAGCATTTTTTAGGAATGACAGGAATACCTCGACGTTATTCGGATTACCCGGATTCCTACTACTGTGAAAATTTATTATCATCTATTGGCTCAATAATTTCATTCAAAAGAATAATTTTACTCTTGTTTATTATATTGGAGAGATTTATAACTAAACGTCTAGCTATATTTAAATTTAATCAATCATCACTATAATGACCCCAAAACTTTTCCCCAAAAGACCACTCATTCCTCTCTATTCCTCTAATTATTAAAAACAAATCTTAATATGGCAGATTAGTGCATGAATTTAAGATCCATTTATAAAATTTAATATTTTTATTAAAAATGTCCCATTGAAAAATAATTAATTTCCAAGACCCCAATTCGCCATATGCCGATAATTTAAATCTTTTTCACAACTTCACAATAATTATAATAATTATAATCTCTTCATTAACTCTAATAATTATATTAGATATTTTTACTAATAAATTTATCAATCGATTTTTACTTAAAAATCATCATATTGAAATTGTATGAACTTTACTCCCAATAATAATTTTAGGAGTAATTGCACTTCCTTCTTTAAAAACCCTATATTTTATTGATGAACTATGAATACCCGTATACTTAACAATCAAATCAATTGGGCACCAATGATATTGATCCTATGAATACCCAGAATTTAATAATTTAAATTTTGACTCCTATATAGATAAAGATTTAAATAATATTTACATTTTTCGTCTCCTAGACGTAGATAATCGAATAATTATTCCATCTAATACACTAATTCGAATATTAACAACATCAAACGACGTAATTCACTCTTGAACTGTTCCGTCTTTAGGCTTAAAAATAGACTCAGTACCAGGGCGAATTAACCAAATAAATTTAATTACTAATCGACCTGGAGTATTTTTCGGACAATGTTCTGAAATCTGCAGAGTTAATCACCGGTTTAATGCCAATTGTTGTGGAAAGAACTAATTATTCAAACTTTATTAATTGAATTAACAACCAAAATTAAATTTTAACCTACTCATATAATATTTAATTAAATCAAATCATTAGATGTCTGACAAAAGAATTGATTTTTTAAACCAAATTATAGTAATAAATTACTTCACTTTTCATTTTAAAACTTTAAGAATCATCTCTTTACATCGAAGCTCGATCAAAATTAATTTCTATAAGTTCTTAATCATTTGTAATGCATCAATAAGATGAACATTGTTCGATTAATATTGGGAACATGCATGAATGTTAGTAAAACTCGCGGAAATGAATAAACATTCACCGAAACTATTCGCCTTCGCACATTTTGCAATATCTTGATGTTTATTTATCAGAATTATTAACAATTGTCGTAGTACCATAGTTTAAATAATTATTAACAATGCCCTAGTATAAATAAAGGCTTAAAATATCATTTCATCGAAATATTCATTGCTCGCGATGGAATTTTTCGTTGAGATCAAACTGACATTCTCAAGGTTACACGTATCGATGACCGATTCACAAGCGTCCATCGCTATGATTGTTGCATCTAGAAAAGCGATTAATTGAATTTCAGCGCTTTTAAATAAAAAATGCAACTACTACGCGTATTGTGTAAATTATAAGAATTAAGCAAATGTTAAATTGATGTATTTAACAAACAATTGTTACTTTCCCTGCTATAAAACTTTACGAAACACGTTTTACTTTGAATCTCGATCCAAATTAATTTCTATGAGGTACTTAATCATTTTCAATGCATAAATAGGATGCACATTGTTCGATTAAAATTGGGAACATACATAAATGTTAGTAACAATGGCGGAAATGAACAAACATTCACCGAAACCGTTCGCCTTCGCAGATTTCGCAATATCATGACGTTTATTTATCATAATAATTAACAACCGTCGTTGGACCGTAGATTAAACAATTTTTCACAATGTTCCGGTATAAATAATGGCTATAAAGCCATCAATTTCTTGAAGTATTTGGTTAGATCGAACAAATACAATCGAAGAAACCGTGCGATAAAATAAATGAATATTTCGCTACATATCGGAATTATAGTTTGTATGTATGCAAATATATTCTGAACCCGCAATTACAAATCCCTGTAACGTGGTAATTACATGGGTTGCCATCTATTGGAGAAAGGGTTAAACTACACTTAAGGGGTGAAAACACCTGGCGGAGAAACGCTCAAGTTTGTCGAGGAATTGTTGTAATTTCCACAAATAGATGGCGCGACAAGTACAATTTACCGACAATAGAGGTAAGTATTTCCATTTGTATGATATTCCCTACCGTGCGATAAAATAAATAAATACTTTTGTACAAACTTTTGTATGTTTCATCTTTCGAATAAATGTAAAATTAAACCTTCCACGGTAAATTTTATTCTTGAATTTATTAATGTTTCTAGGACGATTTATTTCAGTATAAAGAGTGCTATAGGTGGGAAATTTGTGTACATAATAATTATTGAGTATAAAATAATTTTTCTTTTACTAGAGGTTAATATATTAAATAAGCAAGAAGAGTTAATCTTTATTATTTTAAATATAAAAATTAAAATTAAAGAAATTATTGAATATAAAGTGAAATATGTTAAAAATGTATTTTTGTTAATTATTAATAAAATAACTATAATAGATGTTTGTATAACAGATGAATATCCTATAATTATTATGATTGATTTTTTTGTTTAAATAATGATAGCGGCAATAATTACATTAACTAGGTAAATAAAATAAATTTCATTATTAAATTTTAATGAGTTCTATAATAATTATAGGGATTAATTTTATTAAAGTTATTATATAGAATAGATTAATTGAATTTAATGAATAAATTAAAGAAATGAATCGAACATTTAAAGAGTAAATCCCACTTTTTAAGATAAGTGAAAAAAAAATTATTATTATAAATAAATAATTAGATTTATTTCCGATTCTGTGTAAATTATTATATATAGTAAATAGTAAAAATAAAATTCTTCTGGATGCTAAAGAGATTAAAAAATATATTAAATATGTGTTTAGAGTATTAGTGTCTAATTTAACTATAGATCAAATGATTTATAATAGAAATTATAAATATTATAATCATTTAATCGAAACCGAGAAACGGAGAAACGGAGAAACGGTGAAACGAAGAAAGAAACGGAGAAACGAACAAAGAAAGGGAGAAACGAACAAAGAAACGGAGAAACGAAGAAAGAAACGGAGAAACGAAGAATGAAACGGATAAAGAAATGGAGAAACGAAGATATAAACGGAGAAACGAAGAAAGAACCGGAGAAACGAACAAAGAAACGGAGATACGAACAAAGAAACGGAGAAACGAACAAAGAAACGGAGAAACGAAGAAAGAAACGGAGGAACGGAGAAATAAATGGAGAGACGAAGAAGTAAACGGAGAAACGAAGAAAGAAACGGAGAAACGAAGAAAGAAACGGAGATACGACGAAAGAAACGGAGAAACGAAGAAAGAAACGGAGAAACGAAGAAAGAAACGGGAAACGGAGAAATAAATGGAGAAACGAAGAAATAAACGGAGAAACGAAGAATGAAACGGAGAAAGAAATGGAGAAACGAAGATATAAACGGAGAAACGAAGAAAGAACCGGAGAAACGAACAAAGAAACGGAGAAACGAACAAAGAAACGGAGAAACGAACAAAGAAACGGAGGAACGGAGATATAAATGGAGAAACGAAGAAATAAACGGAGAAACGAAGAAAGAAACGGAGAATCGGAGAAATAAATGGAGAAACGAAGGAATAAACCGAGAAACGGAGAAATAAATGGAGAAACGAACAAAGACACGGAGAAACGAACAAAGAAAGGGAGAAACGAAGAAAGAAACGGAGAAACGGAGAAATAAATGGAGAAACGAAGAAATAAACGGAGAAACGAAGAACGAAACGGAGAAAAGAAGAAAGACACGGAGAAACGAAGAAAGAAACGGAGAAACAAAGGAAGAAACGGAGAAATAAATGGAGAAACGAAGGAATAAACCGAGAAACGGAGAAATAAATGGAGAAACGAAGGAATAAACCGAGAAACGGAGAAATGGAGAAAGAAACAGAGAAACGAAGAAATAAACGGAGAAACGAAGAAAGAAACGGCGAAACGGAGAAATAAATGGAGAAACGAAGAAATAAACGGAGAAACGAAGAAAGAAACGGAGAAACGAAGAAAGAAACGCAGAAACGAAGAAAGAAACGGAGATACGAACAAAGAAACGGAGAAACGAACAAAGAAACGGAGAAACGAACAAAGAAACGGAGGAACGGAGATATAAATGGAGAAACGAAGAAATAAACGGAGAAACGAAGAAAGAAACGGAGAATCGGAGAAATAAATGGAGAAACGAAGGAATAAACCGAGAAACTGAGAAATAAATGGAGAAACGAAGGAATAAACCGAGAAACGGAGAAACGGAGAAAGAAACAGAGAAACGAAGAAATAAACGGAGAAACGAAGAAAGAAACGGCGAAACGGAGAAATAAATGGAGAAACGAAGAAATAAACGGAGAAACGAAGAAAGAAGCGGAGAAACAAAGAAATAAACGGAGAAACGAAGAAAGAAACGGAGAAACGAAGAAAGAGACGGAGAAACGATGAATGAAACGGAGAAACGAAGAAAGAAACGGAGAAACGAAGAAAGAAACGGAGAAGCGGAGAAATAAATGGAGAAACGAAGAAATAAACGGAGAAACGGAGAAAGAAACGGAGAAATGAAGAAAGAAACGGAGAAACGAAGAAACAAACGGAGAAACGAAGAAAGAGACGGAGAAACGATGAAAGAAACGGAGAAACGAAGAAAGAGACGGAGAAACGATGAAAGAAACGCAGAAACGAAGAAAGAAACGGAGAAACGAAGAAAGAAACGGAGAAACAATGAAAGAAACGGAGAAACGAAGAAAGAAACGGAGAAACGACGAAAGAAACGGAGAAATAAATGGAGAAACAAAGATATAAACGGAGAAACGAAGAAAGAAACGGAGTAACGAAGAAAGAAACGGAGAAATGAAGAAAGAAACGGAGAAACGAAGAAAGAAACGGAGAAACGAAGAAAGAGACGGAGAAACGATGAAAGAAACGGAGAAACGAAGAAAGAAACGGAGAAACGAAGAAAGAGACGGAGAAACGGTGAAAGAAACGGAGAAACGAAGAAAGAAACGGAGAAACGAAGAAAGAAACGGAGAATCGGAGAAATAAATGGAGAAACGGAGAAATAAATGGAGAAACGAAGAAATAAACCGAGAAACGGAGAAAGAAACGGATAAACGAACAAAGAAACGGAGAAACGAGCAAAGAAACGGAGAAACGAACAAAGAAACGGAGAAACGAAGAAAGAAACGCAGAAACGAAGAAAGAAACGGAGAATCGAAGAAACAAACGGAGAAACGAAGAAAGAAACGGAGAAACGAAGAAAGAAACGGAGAAACGAAGAAATAAATGGAGAAACGAAGAAATAAACGGAGAAACGAAGAAAGAAACGGAGAAATGAAGAAAGAAACGGAGAAGCGAAGAAAGAAACGGAGAAACGAAGAAAGAGACGGAGAAACGATGAAAGAAACGGAGAAACGAAGAAAGAAACGGAGAAACGACGAAAGAAACGGAGAATCGGAGAAATAAATGGAGAAACGAAGAAATAAACCGAGAAACGGGGAAAGAAACGGAGAAACGAACAAAGAAACGGAGAAACGAAGAAAGAAACGGAGAAAGGATCAAAGAAACGGAGAAACGGACAAAGAATCGGAGAAACGAGGAAAGAAGCGGAGAAACGCTGAAATAAACGGAGAAACGAAGAAAGAAACGGAGAAACGAAGAAAGAAACGGAGAAACGAAGAAAGAAACGGAGGAACGAAGAAAGAAACGGAGAAACGAAGACAGAAACGGAGAAACGAAGAATGAAACGGAGAAACGAAGAAAGAAACGGAGAAATAAATGCAGAAACAAAGATATAAACGGAGAAACGAAGAAAGAAACGGAGTAATGAAGATAGAAGCGGAGAAACGGAGAAATAAATGGAGAAACGAAGAAATAGACGGAGAAACGAACAAAGAAACTGGGAAACGAAGAAAGAAACGGTGAAACGAAGAAAGAAACGGAGAAACGAAGAAAGAAACGGAGAAATGAAGAAAGAAACGGAGAAACGAAGATAGAAACGGAGAAACGAAGAAAGAGGCGGAGAAACGATGAAAGAAACGAAGAAACAAACGGAGAAACGAAGAAAGAAACGGAGAATCGGAGAAATAAATCGAGAAACGAAGAAATAAACGGAGAAACGGAGAAAGAAATGGAGAAACGAAGAAATAAACGGAGAAACGAAGAAAGAAACGGAGAAACGAAGAAAGAAACGGAGAAACGAAGAAAGAAACGGAGATACGAAGAAAGAAACGGAGAAACGGAGAAATAAATGGAGAAACGAAGAAATAAACCGAGAAATGGAGAAAGAAACGGATAAACGAACAAAGAAACGGAGAAACGAACAAAGAAACGGAGAATCGAACAAAGAAACGGAGAAACGAAGAAAGAAACGGAGAAACGAAGAAAGAAACGGAGAAACGAAGAAAGAAACGGAGAAATGAAGAAAGAAACGAAGAAACGAAGAAAGAAACGCAGAAACGAAGAAAGAGACGGAGAAACGAACAAAGAAACGGAGAAACGAACAAAGAAACGGAGAAACGGAGAAACAAATGGAGGAACGAAGAAATAAACGGAGAAACGAACAACGAAACGGAGAAACGAAGAAAGAAACGGAGAAACGAAGAACGAAACGGAGAAACAAAGAAAGAAACGGAGAAACGAAGAAAGAAACGGAGATACGAACAAAGAAACGGAGAAACGAACAAAGAAACGGAGAAACGAAGAAAGAAACGGAGAAACGAAGAAAGAAACGGAGAAACGAAGAAAGAAACGGAGAAACGAACAAAGAAACGGAGAAACGAAGAAAGAAACGGAGAAACGAAGAAAGAAACGCAGAAACGAAGAAATAAACGGAGAAACGAAGAAAGAAACCGAGAATCGAAGAAAGAAACGGAGTATCGAAGAACGAAACGAAGAAACGAAGAAAGAAACGGAGAAATAAATGGAGAAACGAAGAAATAAACGGAGAAACGAAGAAAGAAACGAAGAATCGGAGAAATAAAAGGAGAAACGAAGAAATAAACCGAGAAACGGAGAAAGAAACGGTGAAACGAACAAAGAATCGGAGAAACGAAGAAAGAATGGGAGAAACGAAGAAAGAAACGGAGAAACGGAGAAAGAAACGGAGAAACGAAGAAAGAAACGGAGAAACGAAGAAAGAAACGGAGAATCGAAGAAAGAAACGGAGTAACGAAGAAAAAAACGAAGAAACGAAGAAAGAAACGGAGAAATATATGGAGAAACGAAGAAATAAACCGAGATACGGAAAATGAAACGGCGAAGCGAACAAAGAAACGGAGAAACGAAGAAAGAAACGGAGAAACGAACAACGAAACGGAGAAACGAAGAAAGAAACGGAGAAACGAAGAAAGAAACGGAGAAACGAAGAAAGAAACGGAGAAACGAACAAAGAAACGGAGAAACGAAGAAAGAAACGCAGAAACGAAGAAAGAAACGGAGAATCGAACAAAGAAACGGAGAAACGAAGAAAGAAACGGAGAAACGAAGAAAGAAACGGAGAAATGAAAAAAGAAACGAAGAAACGAAGAAAGAAACGCAGAAACGAAGAAAGAAACGGAGAAACGAACAAAGAAACGGGGAAACGAAAAAAGAAACGGAGAAACGGAGAAAGAAACGGAGAATCGGAGAAATAAATGGAGTAACGGAGAAATAAACGGAGAAACGAACAAGGAAACGGAAATTCGAAGAAAGAAACGGAGAAACGGAGGAAGAAACGGAGAAACGAAGAAAGAAACGGAGAAACGAAGAAAGAAACGGAGTATCGAAGAACGAAACGAAGAAACGAAGAAAGAAACGGAGAAATAAATGGAGAAACGAAGAAATAAACGGAGAAACGAAGAAAGAAACGGAGGAACGGAGAAATAAATGGAGAAACGAAGAGATAAACGGAGAAACGAAAAAAGAAACGGAGAACCGAGGAAAGAAACGGAGAAACGAAGAAAGAAACGGAGAAACGAAGAAAGAAACGGTGAAACGAGGAAAGAAACGGAGAAACGAAGAAAGAAACGGAGAAACGAAGAAAGAAACGGAGAAACGAAGAAAGAAACGGAGAAACAAAGGAAGAAACGGAGAAATAAATGGAGAAACGAAGAAATAAACCGAAAAACGGAAAAAGAAACGGAGAAACGAACAAAGAAACGGAGAAACGAAGAAAGAAACGGAGAAACGAAGAAAGAAACGGAGAAACGGAGAAACGAAGAATGAAACGGAGAAACGAAGAAAGAAACGGAGAAATAAATGGAGAAACAAAGATATAAACGGAGAAACGAAGAAAGAAACGGAGAAACGAAGAAAGAGACGGAGAAACGATGAATGAAACGGAGAAACGAAGAAAGAAACGGAGAAACGAAGAAAGAAACGGAGAATCGGAGAAATAAATGGAGAAACGAAGAAATAAACGGAGAAACGGAGAAAGAAACGGAGAAATGAAGAAAGAAACGGAGAAACGAAGAAACAAACGGAGAAACGAAGAAAGAGACGGAGAAACGATGAAAGAAACGGAGAAACGAAGAAAGAAACGGAGAAACAATGAAAGCAACGGAGAAACGAAGAAAGAAACGAAGAAACGAAGAAAGAAACGGAGAATCGGAGAAATAAATGGAGAAACGAAGAAATAAACCGAGAAACGGAGAAAGAAACGGAGAAACGAAGAAAGAAACGGAGAAACGAAGAAAGAAACGGAGAAACGATCAAAGAAACGGAGAAACGGACAAAGAATCGGAGAAACGAAGGAAGAAGCGGAGAAACGCTGAAATAAACGGAGAAACGAACAAAGAGATGGAGAAACGAAGAAAGAAACGGAGAAACGAAGAAAGAAACGGAGGAACGAAGAAAGAAACGGAGAAATGAAGAAAGAAACTGAGAAACGAAGAATGAAACGGAGAAACGAAGAAAGAAACGGAGAAATAAATGGAGAAACAAAGATATAAACGGAGAAACGAAGAAAGAAACGGAGTAACGAAGAAAGAAACGGAGAAACGGAGAAATAAATGGAGAAACGAAGAAATAGACGGAGAAACGAACAAAGAAACGGGGAAACGAAGAAAGAAACGGAGAAACGAAGAAAGAAACGGAGAAACGAAGAAAGAAACGGAGAAATGAAGAAAGAAACGGAGAAACGAAGAAAGAAACGGAGAAACGAAGAAAGAGACGGAGAAACGATGAAAGAAACGCAGAAACGAAGAAAGAAACGGAGAAACGAAGAAAGAAACGGAGAATCGGAGAAATAAATGGAGAAACGGAGAAATAAATGGAGAAACGAAGAAATAAACCGAGAAACGGAGAAAGAAACGGATAAACGAACAAAGAAACGGAGAAACGAGCAAAGAAACGGAGAAACGAACAAAGAAACGGAGAAACGAACAAAGAAACGGAGAAACGAACAAAGAAACGGAGTGACGAAGAAAGAAACGGAGAAACGGAGAAATAAATGGAGAAACGAAGAAATAGACGGAGAAACGAACAAAGAAACGGGGAAACGAAGAAAGAAACGGAGAAACGAAGAAAGAAACGGAAAAACGAAGAAAGAAACGGAGAAATGAAGAAAGAAACGGAGAAACGAAGAAAGAAACGGAGAAACGAAGAAAGAGACGGAGAAACGATGAAAGAAACGGAGAAACGAAGAAAGAAACGGAGAAACGAAGAAAGAGACGGAGAAACGATGAAAGAAACGGAGAAACGAAGAAAGAAACGGAGAAACGAAGAAAGAAACGGAGAATCGGAGAAATAAATGGAGAAACGGAGAAATAAATGGAGAAACGAAGAAATAAACCGAGAAACGGAGAAAGAAACGGATAAACGAACAAAGAAACGGAGAAACGAGCAAAGAAACGGAGAAACGAACAAAGAAACGGAGAAACGAAGAAAGAAACGCAGAAACGAAGAAAGAAACGGAGAATCGAAGAAAGAAACGGAGAAACGAAGAAATAAATGGAGAAACGAAGAAATAAACGGAGAAACGAAGAAAGAAACGGAGAAATGAAGAAAGAAACGGAGAAGCGAAGAAAGAAACGGAGAAACGAAGAAAGAGACGGAGAAACGATGAAAGAAACGGAGAAACGAAGAAAGAAACGGAGAAACAATGAAAGAAACGGAGAAACGAAGAAAGAAACGGAGAAACGACGAAAGAAACGGAGAATCGGAGAAATAAATGGAGAAACGAAGAAATAAACCGAGAAACGGGGAAAGAAACGGAGAAACGAACAAAGAAACGGAGAAACGAAGAAAGAAACGGAGAAAGGATCAAAGAAACGGAGAAACGGACAAAGAATCGGAGAAACGAGGAAAGAAGCGGAGAAACGCTGAAATAAATGGAGAAACGAAGAAAGAAACGGAGAAACGAAGAAAGAAACGGAGAAACGAAGAAAGAAACGGAGGAACGAAGAAAGAAACGGAGAAACGAAGACAGAAACGGAGAAACGAAGAATGAAACGGAGAAACGAAGAAAGAAACGGAGAAATAAATGCAGAAACAAAGATATAAACGGAGAAACGAAGAAAGAAACGGAGTAATGAAGAAAGAAGCGGAGAAACGGAGAAATAAATGGAGAAACGAAGAAATAGACGGAGAAACGAACAAAGAAACTGGGAAACGAAGAAAGAAACGGTGAAACGAAGAAAGAAACGGAGAAACGAAGAAAGAAACGGAGAAATGAAGAAAGAAACGGAGAAACGAAGATAGAAACGGAGAAACGAAGAAAGAGGCGGAGAAACGATGAAAGAAACGAAGAAACAAACGGAGAAACGATGAAAGAAACGGAGAATCGGAGAAATAAATGGAGAAACGAAGAAATAAACGGAGAAACGGAGAAAGAAATGGAGAAACGAAGAAATAAACGGAGAAACGAAGAAAGAAACGGAGAAACGAAGGAAGAAACGGAGAAAAGAAGAAAGAGACGGAGAAACGAACAAAGAAACGGAGAAACGAACAAAGAAACGGAGAAACGGAGAAATAAATGGAGAAACGAAGAAATAAACGGAGAAACGAACAAGGAAATGGAGATTCGAAGAAAGAAACGGAGAAACGAAGAAAGAAACGGAGAAACGAAGAAAGAAACGGAGATACGAAGAAAGAAACGGAGAAACGGGGAAATAAATGGAGAAACGAAGAAATAAACCGAGAAATGGAGAAAGAAACGGATAAACGAACAAAGAAACGGAGAAACGAACAAAGAAACGGAGAATCGAACAAAGAAACGGAGAAACGAACAAAGAAACGGGGAAACGAAAAAAGAAACGGAGAAACGGAGAAAGAAACGGAGAATCGGAGAAATAAATGGAGAAACGGAGAAATAAACGGAGAAACGAACAAGGAAACGGAAATTCGAAGAAAGAAACGGAGAAACGGAGAAATAAATGGAGAAACGAAGAAATAGACGGAGAAACGAACAAAGAAACGGGGAAACGAAGAAAGAAACGGAGATACGAAGAAAGAAACGCAGAAACGGAGAAATAAATGGAGAAACGAAGAAATAAACCGAGAAACGGAGAAAGAAACGGATAAACGAACAAAGAGACGGAGAAACGAGCAAAGAAACGGAGAAACGAACAAAGAAACGGAGAAACGAACAAAGAAACGGAGAAACGAACAAAGAAACGGAGAAACGAACAAAGAAACGGGGAAACGAAGAAAGAAACGGAGAAACGGAGAAATAAATGGAGAAACGGAGAAATAAACGGAGAAACGAACAAGGAAACGGAAATTCGAAGAAAGAAACGGAGAAACGGAGAAATAAATGGAGAAACGAAGAAATAGACGGAGAAACGAACAAAGAAACGGGAAAACGAAGAAAGAAACGGAGATACGACGAAAGAAACGCAGAAACGGAGAAATAAATGGAGAAACGAAGAAATAAACCGAGAAACGGAGAAAGAAACGGATAAACGAACAAAGAGACGGAGAAACGAGCAAAGAAACGGAGAAACGAACAAAGAAACGGAGAAACGAACAAAGAAACGGAGAAACGAACAAAGAAACGGAGAAACGAACAAAGAAACGGGGAAACGAAGAAAGAAACGGAGAAACGGAGAAATAAATGGAGAAACGAAGAAGTAAACGGAGAAACGAACAAAGAAACGGAGAAACGAAGAAAGAAACGGAGAAACGAAGAAAGAAACGGAGAAACGAAGAAAGAAACGGAGAAATGAAGAAAGAAACGAAGAAACGAAGAAAGAAACGCAGAAACGAAGAAAGAGACGGAGAAACGAACAAAGAAACGGAGAAACGAACAAAGAAACGGAGAAACGGAGAAACAAATGGAGGAACGAAGAAATAAACGGAGAAACGAACAAGTAAACGGAGAAACGAAGAAAGAAACGGAGAAACGAAGAACGAAACGGAGAAACAAAGAAAGAAACGGAGAAACGAAGAAAGAAACGGAGATACGAACAAAGAAACGGAGAAACGAACAAAGAAACGGAGAAACGAAGAAAGAAACGGAGGAACGGAGAAATAAATGGAGAAACGAAGAAGTAACCGGAGAAACGAAGAAAGAAACGGAGAAACGAAGAAAGAAACGGAGAAACGACGAAAGAAACGGAGAAACGAAGAAAGAAACGGAGAAACGAACAAATTAACGGAGAAACGAACAAAGAAACGGAGAATCGAACAAAGAAACGGAGAAACGAAGAAAGAAACGGAGAAACGAAGAAAGAAACGGAGGAACGGAGAAATAAATGGAGAAACGAAGAGATAAACGGAGAAACGAAAAAAGAAACGGAGAACCGAGGAAAGAAACGGAGAAACGAAGAAAGAAACGGAGAAACGAAGAAAGAAACGATGAAACGAGGAAAGAAACGGAGAAACGAAGAAAGAAACGGAGAAACGAAGAAAGAAACGGAGAAACGAAGAAAGAAACGGAGAAACAAAGGAAGAAACGGAGAAATAAATGGAGAAACGAAGAAATAAACCGAAAAACGGAAAAAGAAACAGAGAAACGAACAAAGAAACGGAGAAACGAAGAAAGAAACGGAGAAACGAAGAAAGAAACGGAGAAACGGAGAAACGAAGAATGAAACGGAGAAACGAAGAAAGAAACGGAGAAATAAATGGAGAAACAAAGATATAAACGGAGAAACGAAGAAAGAAACGGAGAAACGAAGAAAGAGACGGAGAAACGATGAATGAAACGGAGAAACGAAGAAAGAAACGGAGAAACGAAGAAATAAACGGAGAAACGAACAAGGAAATGGAGATTCGAAGAAAGAAACGGAGAAACGAAGAAAGAAACGGAGAAACGAAGAAAGAAACGAAGATACGAAGAAAGAAACGGAGAAACGGAGAAATAAATGGAGAAACGAAGAAATAAACCGAGAAATGGAGAAAGAAACGGATAAACGAACAAAGAAACGGAGAAACGAACAAAGAAACGGAGAATCGAACAAAGAAACGGAGAAACGAACAAAGAAACGGGGAAACGAAAAAAGAAACGGAGAAACGGAGAAAGAAACGGAGAATCGGAGAAATAAATGGAGAAACGGAGAAATAAACGGAGAAACGAACAAGGAAACGGAAATTCGAAGAAAGAAACGGAGAAACGGAGAAATAAATGGAGAAACGAAGAAATAGACGGAGAAACGAACAAAGAAACGGGGAAACGAAGAAAGAAACGGAGATACGAAGAAAGAAACGCAGAAACGGAGAAATAAATGGAGAAACGAACAAAGAAACGGAGAAACGAAGAAAGAAACGGAGAAACGAAGAAAGAAACGGAGAAACGAAGAAAGAAACGGAGAAATGAAGAAAGAAACGAAGAAACGAAGAAAGAAACGCAGAAACGAAGAAAGAGACGGAGAAACGAACAAAGAAACGGAGAAACGAACAAAGAAACGGAGAAACGGAGAAACAAATGGAGGAACGAAGAAATAAACGGAGAAACGAACAAGTAAACGGAGAAACGAAGAAAGAAACGGAGAAACGAAGAACGAAACGGAGAAACAAAGAAAGAAACGGAGAAACGAAGAAAGAAACGGAGATACGAACAAAGAAACGGAGAAACGAACAAAGAAACGGAGAAACGAAGAAAGAAACGGAGGAACGGAGAAATAAATGGAGAAACGAAGAAGTAACCGGAGAAACGAAGAAAGAAACGGAGAAACGAAGAAAGAAACGGAGAAACGACGAAAGAAACGGAGAAACGAAGAAAGAAACGGAGAAACGAACAAATTAACGGAGAAACGAACAAAGAAACGGAGAATCGAACAAAGAAACGGAGAAACGAAGAAAGAAACGGAGAAACGAAGAAAGAAACGCAGAAACGAAGAAAGAAGCGGAGGAACGGAGAAATAAATGGAGAAACGAAGAAGTAAACGGAGAAACGAAGATAGAAACGGAGAAACGAAGAAAGAAGCGCAGAAACGAAGAAAGAAGCGGAGGAACGGAGAAATAAATGGAGAAACGAAGAAGTAAACGGAGAAACGAAGATAGAAACGGAGAAACGAAGAAAGAAACGGAGAAACGAAGAAAGAAACGGAGAATCGAAGAAAGAAACGGAGTAACGAAGAAAAAAACGAAGAAACGAAGAAAGAAACGGAGAAATAAATGGAGAAACGAAGAAATAAACCGAGAAACGGAAAATGAAACGGCGAAGCGAACAAAGAAACGGAGAAACGAAGAAAGAAACGGAGAAACGAACAACGAAACGGAGAAACGAAGAAAGAAACGGAGAAACGAAGAACGAAACGGAGAAACAAAGAAAGAAACGGAGAAACGAAGAAAGAAACGGAGATACGAACAAAGAAACGGAGAAACGAACAAAGAAACGGAGAAACGAAGAAAGAAACGGAGGAACGGAGAAATAAATGGAGAAACGAAGAAGTAACCGGAGAAACGAAGAAAGAAACGGAGAAACGAAGAAAGAAACGGAGAAACGACGAAAGAAACGGAGAAACGAAGAAAGAAGCGGAGAAACGAACAAAGGAACGGAGAAACGAACAAAGAAACGGAGAAACGAAGAAAGAAACGCAGAAACGAAGAAATAAACGGAGAAACGAAGAAAGAAACCGAGAATCGAAGAAAGAAACGGAGTATCGAAGAACGAAACGAAGAAACGAAGAAAGAAACGGAGAAATAAATGGAGAAACGAAGAAATGAACGGAGAAACGAAGAAAGAAACGGAGAATCGGAGAAATAAAAGGAGAAACGAAGAAATAAACCGAGAAACGGAGAAAGAAACGGTGAAACGAACAAAGAATCGGAGAAACGAAGAAAGAATGGGAGAAACGAAGAAAGAAACGGAGAAACGAAGAAAGAAACGGAGAAACGAAGAAAGAAACGGAGAAACGAAGAAAGAAACGGAGAAATAAATGGAGAAACGAAGAAATAAACGGAGAAACGAACAAGGAAACGGAGAAACGAAGAAAGAAACGGAGAAACGAAGAACAAAACGGAGAAACGAAGAAAGAAACGGAGAAACGAAGAAAGAAACGGAGACATGAACAAAGAAACGGAGAAACGAACAAAGAAACGGAGAAACGAACAAAGAAACGGAGAAACGAAGAAAGAAACGGAGAAACGAAGAAAGAAACGGAGAAACGAAGAAAGAAACGCAGAAACGAAGAAAGAAGCGGAGGAACGGAGAAATAAATGGAGAAACGAAGAAGTAAACAGAGAAACGAAGATAGAAACGGAGAAACGAAGAAAGAAACGCAGAAACGAAGAAAGAAGCGGAGGAACGGAGAAATAAATGGAGAAACGAAGAAGTAAACGGAGAAACGAAGATAGAAACGGAGAAACGAAGAAAGAAACGGAGAAACGAAGAAATAAACGGAGAAACGAACAAGGAAACGGAGAAACGAAGAAAGAAACGGAGAAACGAAGAACGAAACGGAGAAACAAAGAAAGAAACGGAGAAACGAAGAAAGAAACGGAGAAACGAACAAAGAAACGGACAAACGAAGAAAGAAACGGAGAAACGAAGAAAGAAACGCAGAAACGAAGAAATAAACGGAGAAACGAAGAAAGTAACCGAGAATCGAAGAAAGAAACGGAGTATCGAAGAAAGAAACGCAGAAACGAAGAAAGAAGCGGAGGAATGGAGAAATAAATGGAGAAACGAAGAAGTAAACGGAGAAACGAAGAACTAAACGGAGAAACGAAGATAGAAACGGAGAAACGAAGAAAGAAACGCAGAAACGAAGAAAGAAGCGGAGGAACGGAGAAATAAATGGAGAAACGAAGAAGTAAACGGAGAAACGAAGATAGAAACGGAGAAACGAAGAAAGAAACGGAGAAACGAAGAAAGAAACGGAGAAACGAAGAAATAAACGGAGAAACGAACAAGGAAACGGAGAAACGAAGAAAGAAACGGAGAAACGAAGAACGAAACGGAGAAACAAAGAAAGAAACGGAGAAACGAAGAAAGAAACGGAGAAACGAACAAAGAAACGGACAAACGAAGAAAGAAACGGAGAAACGAAGAAAGAAACGCAGAAACGAAGAAATAAACGGAGAAACGAAGAAAGTAACCGAGAATCGAAGAAAGAAACGGAGTATCGAAGAAAGAAACGCAGAAACGAAGAAAGAAGCGGAGGAATGGAGAAATAAATGGAGAAACGAAGAAGTAAACGGAGAAACGAAGATAGAAACGGAGAAACGAAGAAAGAAACGAAGAAACGAAGAAAGAAACGGAGAGTCGAAGAAAGAAACGGAGATACGAACAAAGAAACGGAGAAACGAACAAAGAAACGGAGAAACGAAGAAAGAAACGGAGGAACGGAGAAAGAAACGGAGAAACGAACAAAGAAACGGAGAAACGAAGAAAGAAACGGAGAAACGAAGAAAGAAACGGAGAATCGAAGAAAGAAACGGGGAAACGAAGAAAGAAGCGGAGAAACGAAGAAAGAAACGGAGAAACGAAGAACAAAACGGAGAAACGAAGAAAGAAACGCAGAAACGAAGAAAGAAACGGAGAAACGAAGAAAGAAACGGAGTAACGAAGAAAGATACGAAGAAACGAAGAAAGAAACGGAGAAACGAAGAAAGAAACGGAGAATCGAAGTAAGAAACTGGGAAACGAAGAAAGAAGCGGAGAAACGAACAAAGAAACGGAGAAACGAAGAAAGAAACGCAGAAACGAAGAAAGAAACGGAGAAACGAACAAAGCAACGGAGAAACGAACAAAGAAACGGAGAAACGAAGAAAGAAACGGAGGAACGGAGAAATAAATGGTGAGACGAAGAAGTAAACGGTGAAACGAAGAAAGAAACGGAGAAACGAAGAGAGAAACGGAGAAACGACGAAAGAAACGGAGAAACGAAGAAAGAAACGGAGAAACGAACAAAGAAACGGAGAAACGAAGAAAGAAACGGAGAAACGAAGAAAGAAACGGAGAAACGAAGAAAGAAGCGGAGGAATGGAGAAATAAATGGAGAAACGAAGAAGTAAACGGAGAAACGAAGATAGAAACGGAGAAACGAAGAAAGAAACGGAGAAACGAAGAAAGAAACGGAGAGTCGAAGAAAGAAACGGAGTAACGAAGAAAGAAACGAAGAAACGAAGAAAGAAACGGAAAAATAAATGGAGAAACGAAGAAATAAACCGAGAAACGGAAAATGGAACGGCGAAGCGAAAAAGAAACGGAGAAACGAAGAAAGAAACGGAGAAACGAACAACGAAACGGAGAAACGAAGAAAGAAACGGAGAAACGAAGAAAGAAACGGAGAAACGAAGAAAGGAACGGAGAAACGAACAAAGAAACGGAGAAACGAAGAAAGAAACGCAGAAACGAAGAAAGAAACGGAGAAACGAACAAAGAAACGGAGAAACGAAGAAAGAAACGGAGAAACGAAGAAAGAAACGGAGAAACGAAGAAAGAAACGGAGACATGAACAAAGAAACGGAGAAACGAAGAAAGAAACGGAGAAACGAAGAACAAAACGGAGAAACGAAGAAAGAAACGGAGAAACGAAGAAAGAAACGGAGACATGAACAAAGAAACGGAGAAACGAACAAAGAAACGGAGAAACGAACAAAGAAACGGAGAAACGAACAAAGAAACGGAGAAACGAAGAAAGAAACGGAGAAACGAAGAAAGAAACGCAGAAACGAAGAAAGAAGCGGAGGAACGGAGAAAAAATGGAGAAACGAAGATGTAAACAGAGAAACGAAGATAGAAACGGAGAAACGAAGAAAGAAACGCAGAAACGAAGAAAGAAGCGGAGGAACGGAGAAATAAATGGAGAAACGAAGAAGTAAACGGAGAAACGAAGATAGAAACGGAGAAACGAAGAAAGAAACGGAGAAACGAAGAAAGAAACGGAGAATCGAAGAAAGAAACGGAGTAACGAAGAAAGAAACGAAGAAACGAAGAAAGAAACGGAGAAATAAATGGAGAAACGGAGAAATAAACCGAGAAACGGAAAATGAAACGGCGAAGCGTACAAAGAAACGGAGAAACGAAGAAAGAAACGGAGAAACGAACAACGAAACGGAGAAACGAAGAAAGAAACGGAGAAACGAAGAAAGAAACGGAGAGACGAAGAAAGGAACGGAGAAACGAACAAAGAAACGGAGAAACGAAGAAAGAAACGCAGAAACGAAGAAAGAAACGGAGAAACGAACAAAGAAACGGAGAAACGAAGAAAGAAACGGAGAAAAGAAGAAAGAAACGGAGAAACGAAGAAAGAAACGGAGAAATGAACAAAGAAACGGAGAATCGAACAAAGAAACGAAGAAAGAAACGGAGAAACGAACAACGAAACGGAGAAACGAAGAAAGAAACGGAGAAATAAATGGAGGAACGAAGAAATAAACCGAGAAACGGAAAATGAAACGGCGAAGCGAACAAAGAAACGGAGAAACGAAGAAAGAAACGGAGAGACGAACAACGAAACGGAGAAACGAAGAAAGAAACGCAGAAACGAAGAAAGAAACGGAGAAACGAAGAAAGAAACGGAGAAACGAAGAAAGAAACGGAGAAACGAAGAAAGAAACGGAGAAACGAAGAAAGAAACGGAGAAATAAATGGAGAAACGAAGAAATAAACGGAGAAACGAACAAGGAAACGGAGAAACGAAGAAAGAAACGGAGAAACGAAGAACGAAACGGAGAAACAAAGAAAGAAACGGAGAAACGAAGAAAGAAACGGAGAAACGAACAAAGAAACGGACAAACGAAGAAAGAAACGGAGAAACGAAGAAAGAAACGCAGAAACGAAGAAATAAACGGAGAAACAAAGAAAGTAACCGAGAATCGAAGAAAGAAACGGAGTATCGAAGTAAGAAACGAAGAAACGAAGAAAGAAACGGAGAAACGAAGAAAGAAACGGAGAAACGAAGAAAGAAACGGAGATACGAACAAAGAAACGGAGAAACGAACAAAGAAACGGAGAAACGAAGAAAGAAACGGAGGAACGGAGAAAGAAACGGAGAAACGAACAAAGAAACGGAGAAACGAAGAAAGAAACGGAGAAACGAAGAAAGAAACGGAGAATCGAAGAAAGAAACGGGGAAACGAAGAAAGAAGCGGAGAAACGAACAAAGAAACGGAGAAACGAAGAAAGAAACGCAGAAACGAAGAAAGAAACGGAGAAACGAACAAAGAAACGGAGAAACGAACAAAGAAACGGAGAAACGAATCAAGAAACGCAGAAACGAAGAAAGAAACGGAGAAACGAAGAAAGAAACGGAGAAACGAAGAAAGAAACGGAGAAACGAAGAAAGAAACGGAGAAACGAAGAAAGAAACGGAGAAACGAAGAAAGAAACGTAGAAACGAAGAAAGAAACGGAGATATAAATGGAGAAACGAAGAAATAAACGGAGAAACGAACAAGGAAACGGAGAAACGAAGAAAGAAACGGAGAAACGAAGAACGAAACGGAGAAACAAAGAAAGAAACGGAGAAACGAAGAAAGAAACGGAGATACGAACAAAGAAACGGAGAAACGAACAAAGAAACGGAGAAACGAAGAAAGAAACGGAGGAACGAAGAAAGAAACGGAGAAACGAAGAAAGAAACGGAGAAATGAAGAAAGAAACGAAGAAACGAAGAAAGAAACGCAGAAACGAAGAAAGAGACGGAGAAACGAACAAAGAAACGGAGAAACGAACAAAGAAACGGAGAAACGGAGAAACAAATGGAGGAACGAAGAAATAAACGGAGAAACGAACAAGTAAACGGAGAAACGAAGAAAGAAACGGAGAAACGAAGAACGAAACGGAGAAACAAAGAAAGAAACGGAGAAACGAAGAAAGAAACGGAGATACGAACAAAGAAACGGAGAAACGAACAAAGAAACGGAGAAACGAAGAAAGAAACGGAGGAACGGAGAAATAAATGGAGAAACGAAGAAGTAACCGGAGAAACGAAGAAAGAAACGGAGAAACGAAGAAAGAAACGGAGAAACGACGAAAGAAACGGAGAAACGAAGAAAGAAACGGAGAAACGAACAAATTAACGGAGAAACGAACAAAGAAACGGAGAATCGAACAAAGAAACGGAGAAACGAAGAAAGAAACGGAGAAACGAAGAAAGAAACGCAGATACAAGAAAGAAGCGGAGGAACGGAGAAATAAATGGAGAAACGAAGAACTAAACGGAGAAACGAAGATAGAAACGGAGAAACGAAGAAAGAAACGCAGAAACGAAGAAAGAAGCGGAGGAACGGAGAAATAAATGGAGAAACGAAGAAGTAAACGGAGAAACGAAGATAGAAACGGAGAAACGAAGAAAGAAACGGAGAAACGAAGAAAGAAACGGAGAATCGAAGAAAGAAACGGAGTAACGAAGAAAAAAACGAAGAAACGAAGAAAGAAACGGAGAAATAAATGGAGAAACGAAGAAATAAACCGAGATACGGAAAATGAAACGGCGAAGCGAACGAAGAAACGGAGAAACGAAGAAGGAAACGGAGAAACGAACAACGAAACGGAGAAACGAAGAAAGAAACGGAGAAACGAAGAAAGAAACGGAGAAACGAAGAAAGGAACGGAGAAACGAACAAAGAAACGGAGAAACGAAGAAAGAAACGCAGAAACGAAGAAAGAAACGGAGAATCGAACAAAGAAACGGAGAAACGAAGAAAGAAACGCAGAAACGAAGAAAGAAGCGGAGGAACGGAGAAATAAATGGAGAAACGAAGAAGTAAACGGAGAAACGAAGATAGAAACGGAGAAACGAAGAGAGAAACGCAGAAACGAAGAAAGAAGCGGAGGAACGGAGAAATAAATGGAGAAACGAAGAAGTAAACGGAGAAACGAAGATAGAAACGGAGAAACGAAGAAAGAAACGGAGTAACGAAGAAAGAAACGAAGAAACGAAGAAAGAAACGGAGAAATAAATGGAGAAACGAAGAAATAAACCGAGAAACGGAAAATGAAACGGCGAAGCGAACAAAGAAACGGAGAAACGAAGAAAGAAACGGAGAAACGAACAACGAAACGGAGAAACGAAGAAAGAAACGGAGAAACGAAGAAAGAAACGGAGAAACGAAGAAAGGAACGGAGAAACGAACAAAGAAACGGAGAAACGAAGAAAGAAACGCAGAAAGGAAGAAAGAAACGGAGAATCGAACAAAGAAACGGAGAAACGAAGAAAGAAACGGAGAAACGAAGAAAGAAACGGAGAAAAGAAGAAAGAAACGGAGAAACGAAGAAAGAAACGGAGAAATGAACAAAGAAACGGAGAATCGAACAAAGAAACGAAGAAAGAAACGGAGAAACGAACAACGAAACGGAGAAACGAACAAAGAAACGGAGAAACGAAGAAAGAAACGGAGGAACGGAGAAATAAATGGAGAAACGAAGAAGTAACCGGAGAAACGAAGAAAGAAACGGAGAAACGAAGAAAGAAACGGAGAAACGACGAAAGAAACGGAGAAACGAAGAAAGAAACGGAGAAACGAACAAAGAAACGGAGAAACGAACAAAGAAACGGAGAAACGAAGAAAGAAACGCAGAAACGAAGAAATAAACGGAGAAACGAAGAAAGAAACCGAGAATTGAAGAAAGAAACGGAGTATCGAAGAACGAAACGAAGAAACGAAGAAAGAAACGGAGAAATAAATGGAGAAACGAAGAAATGAACGGAGAAACGAAGAAAGAAACGGAGAATCGGAGAAATAAAAGGAGAAACGAAGAAATAAACCGAGAAACGGAGAAAGAAACGGTGAAACGAACAAAGAATCGGAGAAACGAAGAAAGAATGGGAGAAACGAAGAAAGAAACGGAGAAACGAAGAAAGAAACGGAGAAACGAAGAAAGAAACGGAGAAACGAAGAAAGAAACGGAGAAATAAATGGAGAAACGAAGAAATAAACGGAGAAACGAACAAGGAAACGGAGAAACGAAGAAAGAAACGGAGAACCGAAGAACAAAACGGAGAAACGAAGAAAGAAACGGAGAAACGAAGAAAGAAACGGAGACATGAACAAAGAAACGGAGAAACGAACAAAGAAACGGAGAAACGAACAAAGAAACGGAGAAACGAAGAAAGAAACGGAGAAACGAAGAAAGAAACGGAGAAACGAAGAAAGAAACGCAGAAACGAAGAAAGAAGCGGAGGAACGGAGAAATAAATGGAGAAACGAAGAAGTAAACAGAGAAACGAAGATAGAAACGGAGAAACGAAGAAAGAAACGCAGAAACGAAGAAAGAAGCGGAGGAACGGAGAAATAAATGGAGAAACGAAGAAGTAAACGGAGAAACGAAGATAGAAACGGAGAAACGAAGAAAGAAACGGAGAAACGAAGAAATAAACGGAGAAACGAACAAGGAAACGGAGAAACGAAGAAAGAAACGGAGAAACGAAGAACGAAACGGAGAAACAAAGAAAGAAACGGAGAAACGAAGAAAGAAACGGAGAAACGAACAAAGAAACGGACAAACGAAGAAAGAAACGGAGAAACGAAGAAAGAAACGCAGAAACGAAGAAATAAACGGAGAAACGAAGAAAGTAACCGAGAATCGAAGAAAGAAACGGAGTATCGAAGAAAGAAACGAAGAAACGAAGAAAGAAACGGAGAAACGAAGAAAGAAACGGAGAAACGAAGAAAGAAACGGAGATACGAACAAAGAAACGGAGAAACGAACAAAGAAACGGAGAAACGAAGAAAGACACGGAGGAACGGAGAAAGAAACGGAGAAACGAACAAAGAAACGGAGAAACGAAGAAAGAAACGGAGAAACGAAGAAAGAAACGGAGAATCGAAGAAAGAAACGGGGAAACGAAGAAAGAAGCGGAGAAACGAACAAAGAAACGGAGAAACTAAGAAAGAAACGCAGAAACGAAGAAAGAAACGGAGAAACGAACAAAGAAACGGAGAAACGAACAAAGAAACGGAGAAACGAATCAAGAAACGCAGAAACGAAGAAAGAAACGGAGAAACGAAGAAAGAAACGGAGAAACGAAGAAAGAAACGGAGAAACGAAGAAAGAAACGGAGAAACGAAGAAAGAAACGGAGAAACGAAGAAAGAAACGGAGAAACGAAGAAAGAAACGGAGAAATAAATGGAGAAACGAAGAAATAAACGGAGAAACGAACAAGGAAACGGAGAAACGAAGAAAGAAACGGAGAAACGAAGAACGAAACGGAGAAACAAAGAAAGAAACGGAGAAACGAAGAAAGAAACGGAGATACGAACAAAGAAACGGAGAAACGAACAAAGAAACGGAGAAACGAAGAAAGAAACGGAGGAACGGAGAAATAAATGGTGAGACGAAGAAGTAAACGGAGAAACGAAGAAAGAAACGGAGAAACGATGAAAGAAACGGAGAAACGACGAAAGAAACGGAGAAACGAAGAAAGAAACGGAGAAACGAACAAAGAAACGTAGAAACGAAGAAAGAAACGGAGAAACGAAGAAAGAAACGCAGAAACGAAGAAAGAAGCGGAGGAATGGAGAAATAAATGGAGAAACGAAGAAGTAAACGGAGAAACGAAGATAGAAACGGAGAAACGAAGAAAGAAACGGAGAAACGAAGAAAGAAACGGAGAATCGAAGAAAGAAACGGAGTAACGAAGAAAGAAACGAAGAAACGAAGAAAGAAACGGAAAAATAAATGGAGAAACGAAGAAATAAACCGAGAAACGGAAAATGGAACGGCGAAGCGAACAAAGAAACGGAGAAACGAAGAAAGAAACGGAGAAACGAACAACGAAACGGAGAAACGAAGAAAGAAACGGAGAAACGAAGAAAGAAACGGAGAAACGAAGAAAGGAACGGAGAAACGAACAAAGAAACGGAGAAACGAAGAAAGAAACGCAGAAACGAAGAAAGAAACGGAGAAACGAACAAAGAAACGGAGAAACGAACAAAGAAACGGAGAAACGAAGAAAGAAACGGAGAAACGAAGAAAGAAACGGAGACATGAACAAAGAAACGGAGAAACGAAGAAAGAAACGGAGAAACGAAGAACAAAACGGAGAAACGAAGAAAGAAACGGAGAAACGAAGAAAGAAACGGAGACATGAACAAAGAAACGGAGAAACGAACAAAGAAACGGAGAAACGAACAAAGAAACGGAGAAACGAAGAAAGAAACGGAGAAACGAAGAAAGAAACGGAGAAACGAAGAAAGAAACGCAGAAACGAAGAAAGAAGCGGAGGAACGGAGAAATAAATGGAGAAACGAAGAAGTAAACAGAGAAACGAAGATAGAAACGGAGAAACGAAGAAAGAAACGCAGAAACGAAGAAAGAAGCGGAGGAACGGAGAAATAAATGGAGAAACGAAAATAAACGGAGAAACGAAGATAGAAACGGAGAAACGAAGAAAGAAACGGAGAAACGAAGAAAGAAACGGAGAATCGAAGAAAGAAACGGAGTAACGAAGAAAGAAACGAAGAAACGAAGAAAGAAACGGAGAAATAAATGGAGAAACGAAGAAATAAACCGAGAAACGGAAAATGAAACGGCGAAGCGAACAAAGAAACGGAGAAACGAAGAAAGAAACGGAGAAACGAACAACGAAACGGAGAAACGAAGAAAGAAACGGAGAAACGAAGAAAGAAACGGAGAGACGAAGAAAGGAACGGAGAAACGAAGAAAGAAACGGAGAAACGAAGAAAGAAACGCAGAAACGAAGAAAGAAACGGAGAAACGAACAAAGAAACGGAGAAACGAAGAAAGAAACGGAGAAAAGAAGAAAGAAACGGAGAAACGAAGAAAGAAACGGAGAAATGAACAAAGAAACGGAGAATCGAACAAAGAAACGAAGAAAGAAACGGAGAAACGAACAACGAAACGGAGAAACAAAGAAAGAAACGGAGAAATAAATGGAGGAACGAAGAAATAAACCGAGAAACGGAAAATGAAACGGCGAAGCGAACAAAGAAACGGAGAAACGAAGAAAGAAACGGAGAGACGAACAACGAAACGGAGAAACGAAGAAAGAAACGCAGAAACGAAGAAAGAAACGGAGAAACGAAGAAAGAAACGGAGAAACGAAGAAAGAAACGGAGAAACGAAGAAAGAAACGGAGAAACGAAGAAAGAAACGGAGAAATAAATGGAGAAACGAAGAAATAAACGGAGAAACGAACAAGGAAACGGAGAAACGAAGAAAGAAACGGAGAAACGAAGAACGAAACGGAGAAACAAAGAAAGAAACGGAGAAACGAAGAAAGAAACGGAGAAACGAACAAAGAAACGGACAAACGGAGAAAGAAACGGAGAAACGAAGAAAGAAACGCAGAAACGAAGAAATAAACGGAGAAACGAAGAAAGTAACCGAGAATCGAAGAAAGAAACGGAGTATCGAAGAAAGAAACGAAGAAACGAAGAAAGAAACGGAGAAACGAAGAAAGAAACGGAGAAACGAAGAAAGAAACGGAGATACGAACAAAGAAACGGAGAAACGAACAAAGAAACGGAGAAACGAAGAAAGAAACGGAGGAACGGAGAAAGAAACGGAGAAACGAACAAAGAAACGGAGAAACGAAGAAAGAAACGGAGAAACGAAGAAAGAAACGGAGAATCGAAGAAAGAAACGGGGAAACGAAGAAAGAAGCGGAGAAACGAACAAAGAAACGGAGAAACGAAGAAAGAAACGCAGAAACGAAGAAAGAAACGGAGAAACGAACAAAGAAACGGAGAAACGAACAAAGAAACGGAGAAACGAATCAAGAAACGCATAAACGAAGAAAGAAACGGAGAAACGAAGAAAGAAACGGAGAAACGAAGAAAGAAACGGAGAAACGAAGAAAGAAACGGAGAAACGAAGAAAGAAACGGAGAAACGAAGAAAGAAACGGAGAAACGAAGAAAGAAACGGAGAAACGAAGAAAGAAACGGAGAAACGAAGAAAGAAACGGAGAAATAAATGGAGAAACGAAGAAATAAACGGAGAAACGAACAAGGAAACGGAGAAACGAAGAAAGAAACGGAGAAACGAAGAAAGAAACGGAGAAACGAAGAAAGAAACGGAGATACGAACAAAGAAACGGAGAAACGAACAAAGAAACGGAGAAACGAAGAAAGAAACGGAGGAACGGAGAAAGAAACGGAGAAACGAACAAAGAAACGGACAAACGGAGAAAGAAACGGAGAAACGAAGAAAGAAACGCAGAAACGAAGAAATAAACGGAGAAACGAAGAAAGTAACCGAGAATCGAAGAAAGAAACGGAGTATCGAAGAAAGAAACGAAGAAACGAAGAAAGAAACGGAGAAACGAAGAAAGAAACGGAGAAACGAAGAAAGAAACGGAGATACGAACAAAGAAACGGAGAAACGAACAAAGAAACGGAGAAACGAAGAAAGAAACGGAGGAACGGAGAAAGAAACGGAGAAACGAACAAAGAAACGGAGAAACGAAGAAAGAAACGGAGAAACGAAGAAAGAAACGGAGAATCGAAGAAAGAAACGGGGAAACGAAGAAAGAAGCGGAGAAACGAACAAAGAAACGGAGAAACGAAGAAAGAAACGCAGAAACGAAGAAAGAAACGGAGAAACGAACAAAGAAACGGAGAAACGAACAAAGAAACGGAGAAACGAATCAAGAAACGCATAAACGAAGAAAGAAACGGAGAAACGAAGAAAGAAACGGAGAAACGAAGAAAGAAACGGAGAAACGAAGAAAGAAACGGAGAAACGAAGAAAGAAACGGAGAAACGAAGAAAGAAACGGAGAAACGAAGAAAGAAACGGAGAAACGAAGAAAGAAACGGAGAAACGAAGAAAGAAACGGAGAAATAAATGGAGAAACGAAGAAATAAACGGAGAAACGAACAAGGAAACGGAGAAACGAAGAAAGAAACGGAGAAACGAAGAACGAAACGGAGAAACAAAGAAAGAAACGGAGAAACGAAGAAAGAAACGGAGATACGAACAAAGAAACGGAGAAACGAACAAAGAAACGGAGAAACGAAGAAAGAAACGGAGGAACGGAGAAATAAATGGTGAGACGAAGAAGTAAACGGAGAAACGAAGAAAGAAACGGAGAAACGAAGAAAGAAACGGAGAAACGACGAAAGAAACGGAGAAACGAAGAAAGAAACGGAGAAACGAACAAAGAAACGGAGAAACGAAGAAAGAAACGGAGAAACGAAGAAAGAAACGCAGAAACGAAGAAAGAAGCGGAGGAATGGAGAAATAAATGGAGAAACGAAGAAGTAAACGGAGAAACGAAGATAGAAACGGAGAAACGAAGAAAGAAACGGAGAAACGAAGAAAGAAACGGAGAATCGAAGAAAGAAACGGAGTAACGAAGAAAGAAACGAAGAAACGAAGAAAGAAACGGAAAAATAAATGGAGAAACGAAGAAATAAACCGAGAAACGGAGAATGGAACGGCGAAGCGAACAAAGAAACGGAGAAACGAAGAAAGAAACGGAGAAACGAACAACGAAACGGAGAAACGAAGAAAGAAACGGAGAAACGAAGAAAGAAACGGAGAAACGAAGAAAGGAACGGAGAAACGAACAAAGAAACGGAGAAACGAAGAAAGAAACGCAGAAACGAAGAAAGAAACGGAGAAACGAACAAAGAAACGGAGAAACGAAGAAAGAAACGGAGAAACGAAGAAAGAAACGGAGAAACGAAGAAAGAAACGGAGAAACGAAGAAAGAAACGGAGAAATGAACAAAGAAACGGAGAATCGAACAAAGAAACGAAGAAAGAAACGGAGAAACGAACAACGAAACGGAGAAACGAAGAAAGAAACGGAGAAATAAATGGAGAAACGAAGAAATAATCGGAGAAACGAAGAACGAAACGGAGAAAAGAAGAAGGACACGGAGAAACGAAGAAAGAAACGGAGAAACAAAGGAAGAAACGGAGAAACGAAGAAAGAAACGGAGATATGAACAAAGAAACGGAGAAACGAAGAAAGATACGGAGAAACGAAGAAAGAAACGCAGAATCGAAGAAAGAAACGCAGAAACGAAGAAAGAAGCGGAGAAACGAACAAAGAAACGGAGAATCGAAGAAAGAAACGGAGTAACGAAGAAAGAAACGAAGAAACGAAGAGAGAAACGGAGAAATAAATGGAGAAACGAAGAAATAAACCGAGAAACGGAAAATGAAACGGCGAAGCGAACAAAGAAACGGAGAAACGAAGAAAGAAACGGAGAAACGAACAACGAAACGGAGAAACGAAGAAAGAAACGGAGAAACGAAGAAAGAAACGGAGAAACGAAGAAAGGAACGGAGAAACGAACAAAGAAACGGAGAAACGAAGAAAGAAACGCAGAAACGAAGAAAGAAACGGAGAAACGAACAAAGAAACGGAGAAACGAACAAAGAAACGGAGAAACGAATCATGAAACGCAGAAACGAAGAAAGAAACGGAGAAACGAAGAAAGAAACGGAGAAACGAAGAAAGAAACGGAGAAACGAAGAAAGAAGCGGAGAAACGAACAAAGAAACGGAGAATCGAAGAAAGAAACGGAGTAACGAAGAAAGAAACGAAGAAACGAAGAGAGAAACGGAGAAATAAATGGAGAAACGAAGAAATAAACCGAGAAACGGAAAATGAAACGGCGAAGCGAACAAAGAAACGGAGAAACGAAGAAAGAAACGGAGAAACGAACAACGAAACGGAGAAACGAAGAAAGAAACGGAGAAACGAAGAAAGAAACTGAGAAACGAAGAAAGAAACGGAGAAACGAAGAAAGAAACGGAGAAATAAATGGAGAAACGGAGGAACGAAGAAAGAAACGGAGATACGAACAAAGAAACGGAGAAACGAACAAAGAAACGGAGAAACGAAGAAAGAAACGGAGAGACGAACAACGAAACGGAGAAACGAAGAAAGAAACGCAGAAACGAAGAAAGAAACGGAGAAACGAAGAAAGAAACGGAGAAACGAAGAAAGAAACGGAGAAACGAAGAAAGAAACGGAGAAACGAAGAAAGAAACGGAGCAATAAATGGAGAAACGAAGAAATAAACGGAGAAACGAACAAGGAAACGGAGAAACGAAGAAAGAAACGGAGAAACGAAGAACGAAACGGAGAAACAAAGAAAGAAACGGAGAAACGAAGAAAGAAACGGAGAAACGAACAAAGAAACGGACAAACGAAGAAAGAAACGGAGAAACGAAGAAAGAAACGCAGAAACGAAGAAATAAACGGAGAAACGAAGAAACTAACCGAGAATCGAAGAAAGAAACGGAGTATCGAAGAAAGAAACGAAGAAACGAAGAAAGAAACGGAGAAACGAAGAAAGAAACGGAGAAACGAAGAAAGAAACGGAGATACGAACAAAGAAACGGAGAAACGAACAAAGAAACGGAGAAACGAAGAAAGAAACGGAGGAACGGAGAAAGAAACGGAGAAACGAACAAAGAAACGGAGAAACGAAGAAAGAAACGGAGAAACGAAGAAAGAAACGGAGAATCGAAGAAAGAAACGGGGAAACGAAGAAAGAAGCGGAGAAACGAACAAAGAAACGGAGAAACGAAGAAAGAAACGCAGAAACGAAGAAAGAAACGGAGAAACGAACAAAGAAACGGAGAAACGAACAAAGAAACGGAGAAACGAATCAAGAAACGCAGAAACGAAGAAAGAAACGGAGAAACGAAGAAAGAAACGGAGAAACGAAGAAAGAAACGGAGAAACGAAGAAAGAAACGGAGAAACGAAGAAAGAAACGGAGAAACGAAGAAAGAAACGGAGAAACGAAGAAAGAAACGGAGAAATAAATGGAGAAACGAAGAAATAAACGGAGAAACGAACAAGGAAACGGAGAAACGAAGAAAGAAACGGAGAAACGAAGAACGAAACGGAGAAACAAAGAAAGAAATGGAGAAACGAAGAAAGAAACGGAGATACGAACAAAGAAACGGAGAAACGAACAAAGAAACGGAGAAACGAAGAAAGAAACGGAGTAACGAAGAAAGAAACGAAGAAACGAAGAAAGAAACGGAAAAATAAATGGAGAAACGAAGAAATAAACCGAGAAACGGAAAATAAAACGGCGAAGCGAACAAAGAAACGGAGAAACGAAGAAAGAAACGGAGAAACGAACAACGAAACGGAGAAACGAAGAAAGAAACGGAGAAACGAAGAAAGAAACGGAGAAACGAAGAAAGGAAAGGAGAAACGAACAAAGAAACGGAGAAACGAAGAAAGAAACGCAGAAACGAAGAAAGAAACGGAGAAACGAACAAAGAAACGGAGAAACGAACAAAGAAACGGAGAAACGAAGAAAGAAACGGAGAAACGAAGAAAGAAACGGAGAAACGAAGAAAGAAACGGAGAAATGAACAAAGAAACGGAGAATCGAACAAAGAAACGAAGAAAGAAACGGAGAAACGAACAACGAAACGGAGAAACGAAGAAAGAAACGGAGAAATAAATGGAGAAACGAAGAAATAAACGGAGAAACGAAGAATGAAACGGAGAAAAGAAGAAAGACACGGAGAAACGAAGAAAGAAACGGAGAAACAAAGGAAGAAACGGAGAAATAAATGGAGAAACGAAGAAATAAACCGAAAAACGGAAAAAGAAACGGAGAAACGAACAAAGAAACGGAGAAACGAAGAAAGAAACGGAGAAACGGAGAAATAAATGGAGAAACGAAGAAATAAACGGAGAAACGAACAAGGAAACGGAGAAACGAAGAAATAAACGGAGAAACGAAGAAAGTAACCGAGAATCGAAGAAAGAAACGGAGTATCGAAGAAAGAAACGAAGAAACGAAGAAAGAAACGGAGAAACGAAGAAAGAAACGGAGAAACGAAGAAAGAAACGGAGATATGAACAAAGAAACGGAGAAACGAAGAAAGATACGGAGAAACGAAGAAAGAAACGGAGAATCGAAGAAAGAAACGGGGAAACGAAGAAAGAAGCGGAGAAACGAACAAAGAAACGGAGAATCGAAGAAAGAAACGGAGAAACGAAGAAAGAAACGCAGAAACGAAGAAAGAAGCGGAGGAACGGAGAAATAAATGGAGAAACGAAGAAGTAAACGGAGAAACGAAGAAAGAAACGGAGATACGAACAAAGAAACGGAGAAACGAACAAAGAAACGGAGAAACGAAGAAAGAAACGGAGGAACGGAGAAATAAATGGTGAGACGAAGAAGTAAACGGAGAAACGAAGAAAGAAACGGAGAAACGAAGAAAGAAACGGAGAAACGACGAAAGAAACGGAGAAACGAAAAAAAAAAACGGAGAAACGAACAAAGAAACGGAGAAACGAAGAAAGAAACGGAGAAACGAAGAAAGAAACGCAGAAACGAAGAAAGAAACGAAGAAACGAAGAGAGAAACGGAGAAATAAATGGAGAAACGAAGAAATAAACCGAGAAACGGAAAATGAAACGGCGAAGCGAACAAAGAAACGGAGAAAGGAAGAAAGAAACGGAGAAACGAACAACGAAACGGAGAAACGAAGAAAGAAACGGAGAAACGAAGAAAGAAACGGAGAAACGAAGAAAGGAACGGAGAAACGAACAAAGAAACGGAGAAACGAAGAAAGAAACGCAGAAACGAAGAAAGAAACGGAGAAACGAACAAAGAAACGGAGAAACGAACAAAGAAACGGAGAAACGAATCATGAAACGCAGAAACGAAGAAAGAAACGGAGAAACGAAGAAAGAAACGGAGAAACGAAGAAAGAAACGGAGAAACGAAGAAAGAAACTGAGAAACGAAGAAAGAAACGGAGAAACGAAGAAAGAAACGGAGAAATAAATGGAGAAACGGAGAAACGAAGAAAGAAACGGAGATACGAACAAAGAAACGGAGAAACGAACAAAGAAACGGAGAAACGAAGAAAGAAACGGAGGAACGGAGAAATAAATGGTGAGACGAAGAAGTAAACGGAGAAACGAGGAAAGAAACGGAGAAACGAAGAAAGAAACGGAGAAACGACGAAAGAAACGGAGAAACGAAGAAAGAAACGGAGAAACGAACAAAGAAACGGAGAAACGAAGAAAGTACGGAGAAACGAAGAAAGAAACGCAGAAACGAAGAAAGGAACGGAGAAACGAACAAGGAAACGGAGAAACGAAGAAAGAAACGGAGAAACGAAGAAAGAAACGGAGATACGAACAAAGAAACGGAGAAACGAACAAAGAAACGGAGAAACGAAGAAAGAAACGGAGGAACGGAGAAATAAATGGTGAGACGAAGAAGTAAACGGAGAAACGAAGAAAGAAACGGAGAAACGAAGAAAGAAACGGAGAAACGACGAAAGAAACGGAGAAACGAAAAAAAAACGGAGAAACGAACAAAGAAACGGAGAAACGAAGAAAGAAACGGAGAAACGAAGAAAGAAACGCAGAAACGAAGAAATAAACGGAGGAACGAAGAAAGTAACCGAGAATCGAAGAAAGAAACGAAGAAACGAAGAAAGAAACGGAGAAAAAAATGGAGAATCGAAGGAAGAAACGGAGAAACGAAGAAAGAAACGGAGAAACGAAGAAAGTAACGGAGAAACGAAGAAAGAAACGGAGAAGCGAAGAAAGAAACGGAGTAACGAAGAAAGAAACGAAGAAACGAAGAGAGAAACGGAGAAATAAATGGAGAAACGAAGAAATAAACCGAGAAACGGAAAATGAAACGGCGAAGCGAACAAAGAAACGGAGAAACGAAGAAAGAAACGGAGAAACGAACAACGAAACGGAGAAACGAAGAAAGAAACGGAGAAACGAAGAAAGAAACGGAGAAACGAAGAAAGGAACGGAGAAACGAACAAAGAAACGGAGAAACGAAGAAAGAAACGCAGAAACGAAGAAAGAAACGGAGAAACGAACAAAGAAACGGAGAAACGAACAAACAAACGGAGAAACGAATCATGAAACGCAGAAACGAAGAAAGAAACGGAGAAACGAAGAAAGAAACGGAGAAACGAAGAAAGAAACGGAGAAACGATGAAAGAAACGGAGAAAAGAAGAAAGAAACGGAGAAACGAAGAAAGAAACGGAGAAATAAATGGAGAAACGGAGAAACGAAGAAAGAAACGGAGATACGAACAAAGAAACGGAGAAACGAACAAAGAAACGGAGAAACGAAGAAAGAAACGGAGGAACGGAGAAATAAATGGTGAGACGAAGAAGTAAACGGAGAAACGAAGAAAGAAACGGAGAAACGAAGAAAGAAACGGAGAAACGACGAAAGAAACGGAGAAACGAAGAAAGAAACGGAGAAACGAACAAAGAAACGGAGAAACGAAGAAAGAAACGGAGAAACGAACAAAGAAACGGAGAAACGAAGAAAGAAACGGAGAAACGAAGAAAGAAACGCAGAAACGAAGAAAGAAACGGAGAAACGAACAAGGAAACGGAGAAACGAAGAAAGAAACGGAGAAACGAAGAACGAAACGAAGAAACGAAGAAAGAAACGGAGAAACGACGAAAGAAACGGAGAAACGAAGAAAGAAACGGAGAAACGAACAAAGAAACGGAGAAACGAACAAAGAAACGGAGAAACGAAGAAAGAAACGGAGAAACGAAGAAAGAAACGCAGAAACGAAGAAATAAACGGAGGAACGAAGAAAGTAACCGAGAATCGAAGAAAGAAACGAAGAAACGAAGAAAGAAACGGAGAAAAAAATGGAGAAACGAAGAAATAAACGGAGAAACGAAGAAAGAAACGGAGTAACGAAGAAAGATACGAAGAAACGAAGAAAGAAACGGAGAAACGAAGAAAGAAACGGAGAAACGAAGAAAGTAACGGAGAAACGAAGAAAGAAACGGAGAAACGAAGAAACAAACGGAGAAATAAATGGAGAAACGAAGATATAAACGGAGAAACGAAGAAAGAAACGTAGAAACGAAGAAAGAAACGGAGAAACGAAGAAAGAAACGGAGAAACGAAGAAAGAAACAGAGAAACGAAGAAAGAAACGGAGAAACGAACAAAGAAACGGAGAAACGAACAAAGAAACGGAGAAACGAACAAAGAAACGGAGAAACGAAGAAAGAAACGGAGAAACGATGAAAGAAACGGAGAAAAGAAGAAAGAAACGGAGAAACGAAGAAAGAAACGGAGAAACGAAGAAATAAATGGAGAAATGAAGAAATAAACGGAGAAACGAACAAAGAAACGGAGAAACGAAGAAAGAAAAGGAGAAACGAAGAAAGAAACGGAGAAACGAACAAAGAAACGGAGAAACGAAGAAAGAAACGGAGAAACGAAGAAAGAAACGGAGAAACGAAGAAAGAAACGGAGAAACGAAGAAAGAAACGGAGAAATAAATGGAGAAACGAAGAAATAAACGGAGAAACGAACAAAGAAACGGAGAAACGCAGAAAGAGACGGACAAACGATGAACGAAACGGAGAAACGAAGAAAGAAACGGAGAAACGAAGAAAGAAACGGAGAAACGAAGAAAGAAACGGAGAAACGAAGAGAGAAACGGAGGAACGGAGATATAAATGGAGAAACGAAGAAATAAACGGAGAAACGAAGAAAGAAACGGAGAAACGAAGAAAGAAACGGAGAAACGAAGAAAGAAACGGAGAAACGAACAAAGAAACGGAGAAACGAATAAAGAAACGCAGAAACGAAGAAAGAAACGGAGAAACGAAGAAAGAAACGGAGAAACGAAGAAAGTAACGGAGAAACGAAGAAAGAAACGGAGAAACGAAGAAAGAAACGGAGAAATAAATGGAGAAACGAAGATATAAACGGAGAAACGAAGGAAGAAACGTAAAAACGAAGAAAGAAACGGAGAAACGAAGAAAGAAACGGAGAAACGAAGAAAGAAACGGAGAAACGAAGAAAGAAACGGAGAAATAAATGGAGAAACGAAGAAATAAACGGAGAAACGAACAAGGAAACGGAGAAACGAAGAAAGAAACGGAGAAACGAAGAACGAAACGGAGAAACAAAGAAAGAAACGGAGAAACGAAGAAAGAAACGGAGATACGAACAAAGAAACGGATAAACGAAGAAAGAAACGGAGAAACGACGAAAGAAACGGAGAAACGAAGAAAGAAACGGAGAAACGAACAAAGAAACGGAGAAACGAAGAAAGAAACGGAGAAACGAAGAAAGAAACGCAGAAACGAAGAAATAAACGGAGAAACGAAGAAAGTAACCGAGAATCGAAGAAAGAAACGGAGTATCGAAGAAAGAAACGAAGAAACGAAGAAAGAAACGGAGAAACGAAGAAAGAAACGGAGAAACGAAGAAAGAAACGGAGATATGAACAAAGAAAGGGAGAAACGAACAAAGAAACGGAGAAACGAACAAAGAAACGGAGAAACGAAGAAAGAAACGGGGAAACGAAGAAAGAAACGGAGAAACGAACAAAGAAACGGAGAATCGAAGAAAGAAACGGAGAAACGAACAAAGAAACGCAGAAACGAAGAAAGAAGCGGAGGAACGGAGAAATAAATGGAGAAACGAGGAAGTAAACGGAGAAACGAAGAAAGAAACGGGGAAACGAAGAAAGAAACGGAGAAACGAACAAAGAAACGGAGAAACGAAGAAAGAAACGGAGAAATAAATGGAGAAACGAAGAAATAAACCGAGAAACGGAAAATGAAACGGCGAAGCGAACAAAGAAACGGAGAAACGAAGAAAGAAACGGAGAAACGAACAACGAAACGGAGAAACGAAGAAAGAAACGGAGAAACGAAGAAAGGAACGGAGAAACGAACAAAGAAACGGAGAAACGAAGAAAGAAACGCAGAAACGAAGAAAGAAACGGAGAAACGAACAAAGAAACGGAGAAACGAACAAAGAAACGGAGAAACGAATCAAGAAACGCAGAAACGAAGAAAGAAACGGAGAAACGAAGAAAGAAACGGAGAAACGAAGAAAGAAACGGAGAATCGAAGAAAGAAACGGAGTAACGAAGAAAGAAACGAAGAAACGAAGAAAGAAACGGAGAAATAAATGGAGAAACGAAGAAATAAACCGAGAAACGGAGAAAGAAACGGAGAAACGAAGAAAGAAACTGAGAAACGAACAATCAAACGCAGAAACGAAGAATGAAACGTAGAAACGAAGAAATAAACGGAGAAATGGAGAAAGAAACGGAGAAACAAAGAAAGAAACTGAGAAACGAACAAAGAAACGGAGAAACGAAGAAAGAAACGGGGAAACGAAGACTGAAACGGAGAAACGAAGAAAGAAACGGAGAAATAAATGGAGAAACGAAGATATAAACGGAGAAACGAAGATATAAACGGAGAAACGAAGAAAGAAACGGAGAAACGAAGAAAGAAACGGAGAAACGAACAAAGAAACGGAGAAACGAAGAAAGAAACGGAGAAACGAAGAAATAAATGGAGAAATGAAGAAATAAACGGAGAAACGAAGAAAGAAACGGAGAAACGAAGAAAGAAAAGGAGAAACGCAGAAAGAAACGGAGAAACGAAGAAAGAAACGGAGAAACGAAGAAAGTAACGGAGATACGAAGAAAGAAACGAAGAAACGATCAAAGAAACGGAGAAATGAAGAAAGAAACGGAGAAACGGAGAAATAAATTTAGAAACGAAGAAATAAACGGAGATACGAAGAAAGAACCGGAGAAACAAAGAAAGAAACGGAGAAACGAACAAAGAAACGGAGAAACGAACAAAGACACGGAGAAACAAGGAAAGAAACGGAGAAACGGAGAAATAAATGAAGAAAACGAAGAAATAAACGGAGAAACGAAGAAAGAAACGGAGATACGAAGAAAGAAACGGAGAAACGAAGAAAGAAACGGAGATACGAAGAAAGAAACGGAGAAACGGAGAAACGAAGAAAGAAACGGAGAAACGAACAAAGAAACGGAGAAACGAAGAAAGAAACGGAGAAACGAGGAAAGAAATGGAGAAACGAAGAAATAAACGGAGAAACGAAGAAAGAAACGGTGATACGAAGAAGGAAACGGGGAAACGAAGAAAGAAACGGAGATATGAAGAAAGAAACGAAGAAAGAAGCGGAGATACGAAGAAAGAAACGGAGAAACGATGAAGGAAACGGAGTAACGAAGAAAGAAACAGAGAAACGAACAAAGAAACGGAGAATCGAACAAAGAAACGGAGAAACGAACAAAGAAACGGAGAAACGAACAAAGAAACGTTTCTCCGTTTCTCCGTTTCTCCGTTTCTCCGTTTCTCCGTTTCTCCGTTTCTCCGTTTCTCCGTTTCTCCGTTTCTCCGTTTCTCCGTTTCTCCGTTTCTCCGTTTCTCCGTTTCTCCGTTTTCGATTTCTCCGTTTTTCCGTTTCTCCGTTTCACCGTTTCTTTGTTCGTTCCTCCGTTTCTTTCTTCGTTTCTCCGTTTATTTCTTCGTTTCTCCATTTATTTCTCCGTTTCTCCGTTTCTTTCTTCGTTTCTCCGTTTCTCGGTTTCTCCGTTTCTCCGTTTCTCGGTTTCTCGGTTTCTCCGTTTTCGGTTTCTCCGTTTCTCCGTTTCACCGTTTCTTTGTTCGTTCCTCCGTTTCTTTGTTCGTTTCTCCGTTTATTTCTTCGTTTCTCCATTTATTTCTCCGTTTCTCCGTTTCATTGTTCGTTTCTCCGTTTCTTTGTTCGTTTCTCGGTTTCTTTCTTCGTTTCTCCGTTTCTTTCTTCGATTCTCCGTTTCTTTCTTCGTTTCTCCGTTTCTTTCTTCTATTCTTCGTTTCGTTCTACGTTTCTCCATTTCTTTCTTCGTTTCTCCGTTTATTTCTTCATTTCTCCATTTATTTCTCCGATTCTCCGTTCCTTTCTTCGTTTCTCCGTTTATTTCTTCATTTCTCCATTTATTTCTCCGTGTCTCCGTTTCTTTGTTCGTTTTTCAGTTTCTTTGTTCGTTTCTCCGTTTCTTTGTTCGTTTCTTCGTTTCTTTCTTCGTTTCTTCGCTTCTTTCCTCGTTTCACCGTTTCTCTCTTCGTTTCTCCGTTTCCTTCTACGTTTCCTTCTTCGTTTCTCCGTTTCTTTCTTCGTTTCTTTCTTCGTTTCTCCGTTTATTTCTTCGTTTCTCCATTTATTTCTCGGATTCTCCGTTTCTTTCTTCATTTCTCCATTTATTTCTCCGATCCTCCGTTTCTTTCTTCGTTTCTCCGTTTCTTTCTTCGTTTTTCCGTTTCTTCCTTCGTTTCTTCGTTTCTCCGTTTCTCCGTTTCTCCGTTTCTCCGTTTCTCCGTTTCTCCGTTTCTCCGTTTCTCCGTTCTCCGTTTCTCCGTTTCTCCGTTTCTCCGTTTCTCCGTTTCTCCGTTTCGTTCTCCGTTTCTCCGTTTCTCCGTTTCTCCGTTTCTCCGTTTCTCCGTTTCTCCGTTTCTCCGTTTCTCGTTTCTCCGTTTCTCCGTTTCTCCGTTTCTCCGTTTCTCCGTTTCTCCGTTTCTCCGTTTCTCCGTTTCTCCGTTTCTCCGTTTCTCCGTTTCTCGTTTCTCCGTTTCTCCGTTTCTCCGTTTCTCCGTTTCTCCGTTTCTCCGTTTCTCCGTTTCTCCGTTTCTCCGTTTCTCCGTTTCTCCGTTTCTCCGTTTCTCCGTTTCTCCGTTTCTCCGTTTCTCCGTTTCTCCGTTTCTCCGTTTCTCCGTTTCTCCGTTTCTCCGTTTCTCCGTTTCTCCGTTTCTCCGTTTCTCCGTTTCTCCGTTTCTCCGTTTCTCCGTTTCTCCGTTTCTCCGTTTCTCCGTTTCTCCGTTTCTCCGTTTCTCCGTTTCTCCGTTTCTCCGTTTCTCCGTTTCTCCGTTTCTCCGTTTCTCCGTTTAGATTAAATGATTATAATAATTTTGATGGTACTTCAAAGTAAAGAGATGTTTCTTAAAGTTTTAAAACATGGAAAGTAATAATTGTCTAGGAGATATATGAATTTAACATTTGATTAATACTTGAAGAATCGAAATTTTTGGTATTTTCCTGATACCAAAGGTTGAAATTCAGGCATAAATTTTATAAAATGTTTGATTTTGGGAATCTTGGTGTCAGTGTACGATATGCGAGGAAGTGGCACCTTTTTCGCGGATTCTTAGAATTGACGTCAAATTCCAAGAATTTCGGCGAATCGAAATTTTGTTGTACTTTCGAACGAATTTCTGAATCATGGATCCCGATTTTCTTTGTATCAGGAGAACATGATAGTCGAGGACATATAGTTTTAAGTAGTTTTAGCAGTTTGATAGGATCGGGTTAAAGAAATGGAAACAAATAATGGACAAAAATAAAGTTTCTGCCGTCAGTGAAATTGATTTTATTTCAATACATCAATTGAACTTGTTGAAAGTACTGTACCGTAAAGTACTTTACTGTACCGTAAAAATTACTATTCTAAACTCGCAGCCGATTAGCTCGGTACTACCCACGACGAATAATTACTGTTCGTCGCGAGTAATACCGATTACCAGGTCTCACCACGTGGAGGTTGCTGCGAGCGGAGACCCGGAGAGAGATAGATGGAATCAAAGTTCCATCGATCTCCCTCGACACCCGATACAAACGAAGATACTAAACCAAAGAGATGGAAGGAATCAATGTTCCTTCGATCTCCTCGTTTAGTTCTGCCAAGCAATTACATTATGGAAAAATTAGGCAAAATTGGAAAAGACGCGACACGAACCGTGCAGTTGGTCCTACTAGGTCGGTCCCGTTTCCCCTCAGTGGGCCCGATTAAAGAGGAAATACACGACGCCGTCCACTCATATAGAGTGCCCCGTTCCTCCCAACTCCGCGTCAGGAACCACGCAAAGCGTGGACCTGACTCACGGAGGATGACGAAGAGAGGGTCTTATGGCACAGGGCTTCCACTGGGACCGATGCGAACACCTGCCCCTGTGGTCGCAGCATGTTCTCTCTGGAAGCGGACGCACCAGAAGAGACGGCGATCGACCGTTCGGACCACCTACACGGCCGGTCACTTGCTTATGCAACAAGCAGTGATGACCGGGCTGAAGAACGAGGAAGCGAGCAAAAATAAGCTAAAGATTGGATAATTGCTTGACAGGCTTGACAGATAACAGATATTTGTACACGGTGGCCTTAAAATTAACTTATTCCAAGCTTAACTAAAGATCCCACGGCGGTTGCGACGATAGTGTCCTCTTCGTTCTTCGTTCTTTGTTCTTCGTTCTTCGTTCTTCGTTCTTCGTTCTCCGGTGTGCCTACCTAAGAGAAACCTAAAGTCAAGGCATGATAAAAAAATGATAGAAAATAGAAATGAAGCTGGTTAGTGATTAAATACAGTCATTCAGTAACAAAGGAAATAAAGGCAAGAATGACAAAAAAATAAACATGGAAAAACAAGTACAAAGTAAAATCAGAGAACAAATAAAATAAATTACAGAAAGAAACAATTAAAAACCAAAGAAAGGATTGAGAGAATGGTCGCCAGTACTGACCACCGCCTATCGGCGGCCAGTACCGGTTACCAAGGTGGGGGTCCCCCTTCCATAAACCTAAAACGAAGAGATCCATCCACCTCCGAGGCTCCAGGAAGAATGAAATTTTAAACAACCGGGGGCTCCTTATATACCCTCCGTAAGGTCACTTACCGGTTCTTCCATTGTCTTTGTTCGATCTAATCGAAATTTTCGAAGGCGTACGGTTTCGGTGAATGTTTGTTCATTTCCGCGATTGTTACTAACATTTATACATGTTCCCAATATTGATCGAACAATATGCATCTTATTTAGGTATCATAAATCATTAGTTAGTTTTCAGAAATTAATTGATTTCGAAAATGAAAGCAAAATATTGATATTCATATATTTCTCGATTTGCAACCTAAATTAATCTTTATAAGTAAATTATTCATTTACAATGCAAAAGAAAATGCATTTTGTAACATTCATATTCCCAACTTTTACAGTGCAAACCATTAATTAGTTTACAAATGTTAATTTTCATAAAAAATGGAGAAATATATGTATACCAAACTCTTCGTTAAATTTTCCGATAAAATTTAATTCACATACTGTAACATAAAAGTTCGGAACGTGGAAAAATGTTTCTAACAATCGCCTAGAGACATAAACATTCGCTAAAGCAATTCGCCTTCCCAGATTTCGCAATATCTTGATGTTTGTTTATCATAATTATTAACAACCGTCGTAGGACCGTAGATTAAACAATTATTAACAATGTCCTAGTATAAATAATGGCTTAAAATATCATTTCGTTGAAATATTCTTTGTTCGCGATGGAATTGTTCTTATTGAGATCAAACCGACATTGTCAAGGCTGGAAATGTTTATCGATTCACAAACGTCTATCACGATGGTTTTTCTATCTAGAAAAGCGATTAATTGAATTTCGACGCTTTTACATCAAGAATACAGCTTCCACGCATAATCCGAAAATTATAAGAACGAAACAAATGTTAAATTAATGTATCTAATAAACAATTGTTACTTTCCATGCTTTGAAACATTAAGAAACACGTTTATACCTCGAATCTCGGTCAAAATTAATTGCTGTAGGCGAATCAATCATATTTAATGCATAAATAAGATGCATATTGTAAGATAAATGTTCGGAACATGTATAAATGTTAGTAACAATCGCGGAAATGAACAAACATTCACCGAAACCGTTCGCCTTCGCAGATTTCGCAATATCCTGACGTTCATTTATCATATTTATTAACAATCGTCGTAGGATTGTAGATTAAACCATTATTAACAATTTCCTAGTATAAATAATGGTTTAAAATATCATTTCGTTGAAATATTCTTTGTTCAGGAAGGAATTTTTCATTGAGGTGCAACCGACATTCTCAAGGCTACACGTGTCGATCATCGCGACGATTGTTCTATTCAGAAAAGCGATTAATTGAATTTCGCCGCTTTGGAGTAAAAAATGAAACTTCTACGCGTATTGTGTAAATTATAAAAATTAAACAAATGTTAAATTAATGTATCTAATAAACAATTGTTACTTTCCATGCTTTAAAACTTTCCTAAACACGTTTTACTATAAATCTCGATCAAAAACAATTTCTGTAAGTTACTTAATCATTTTTAATGCATAAATAAGATGCACATTGTTCAATTAATATTGAGAACATGCATAAATGTTAGTAACAATCGCGGAAATGAACAAACATTCACCGAAACCGTTCGTCTTCGCAGATTTTGCAATATCTCGATGTTTATTTATCATATTTATTAACAACCGTCATAGGACCATACTTTAGACAATTATTAACAATGTTCTAGTATAAATAATGGCTTGAAAGTCATTACTTTCTGGAAATATTTGTTAGATCGAACAAAGACAATCGAAGTAACCGTGCGATAAAATAAATGAATATTTCTCTACATATCGAAAAAATAGTTTGTATATATGCATGTATATTCCGAACGCTCAGTGACACACATATGTCACACGGCAATGAAGTGGGTTGCCATCTACTAGAGAATAGGTAAACTACACTTAAGGTGTGAAAACACCTGGCGGAGAAACACTCAAGTTTGTTGAGGAATTGTTGTTATTTCCACCAATAGATAGCGCCACATGCATAATTTACCGACATTACAGATAAGTATTACCATTTGTATGGTATTCCCTACCGTGCAATAAAATAAATAAATATTTTTGTACAAAGTTTCGTATGTATCATCTTTCGAATAAATGTAAAGTTAAACGAAATCAGCGTAATGAAATTTCTCTGCATTCTAGCCTTCCTTTATACATTTAAAAAAATCTTTGATACCTCGAAATCATGGCTACACATATCGATTATCGACTCACAAGTGTTTATCACGATGATTTTTTTACATAGAAAAGCGATTAATCGAAATTCAGCACGTTTGAGTAAGAAATACAAATTCTACGCGTATTGTGTAAATTATGAGAATTAAATAAATGCTAAACTATTGCACTAAATAGACAATTATTACTTTCCTTGCTTTCAAACTTTACGAAACAAGTTTTTACTTTGAATCTCGATCAAAATCAATTTCTATAAGTATAATCATTTACCATGCATAAATAAGATACATATTGTTCGATTAATATTGGGAACATGCATAAATGTTAGTAACAATCGCGAAAGTTAACAAATATGTTCTCCACGAGACGGCAACCCATATAATTACCACGTTGCAAATGTTTGGAATTTCAGATCATATTTGCATGCATCACAAACAATAATTTCGATATGTAGAGAAATATTTATTTATTTTATCGCACGGTAGGGAATATTATACAAATGGGATTACATATCTTTAATGTCGGTAAATTTATGCTCGTGGCGCTATCTATTGGTGGAAATAAGAACAATTCCTCAACAAACTTGAGCGTTTCTCCGGCAGGTATTTTCACACCTTAAGTGTAGTTTACCTATTCTCTAGTAGATGGCAACCCACTTCATTGCCGTGTGACATATATGTGTCACTGAGCGTTCAGAATATATATTTGCATATATACAGACTATAATTTCGATATGTAGAGAAATATTCATTTATTTTATCGCACGGTTACTTCGATTGTCTTTGTTCAATCTAACAAATATTTCCAGAAAGTGATGACTTTCAAGCCATTATTTATGCTAAAACAATGTTAATAATTGTTTAATCTACGGTCCCACGACGCTTGTTAATAATTATGATAAATAAACGTCAAGATATTGTTAAATTTGCGAAGGCGAACGGTTTCGGTGAATGTTTGTCCATTTCCGTGATTGTTAGTAACATTTATATGTGCTCCCAATATTAATTGAACAATGTGCATATTATTTATGCATCACAAATGATTAAGAAACTTATAGAAATTAATTTTGATCGAGCTCCAAAGTAAAGAGGTGTTTCTTATAGTTTTAAAATATGGAAAGTAATAATTGTCTATTAGATATATCGATGTAACATTTGATTAGTACTTGAGAAATCAAAATGCATACTTCCTTGGCGACAGTGTTCTCCTCATACCAAAGGATGAAATTCAGACATAAATTGTAGAAAATGTTCAATGTTGGGACTCTTGTTGTCAGGAGTATATGATATGCGAGGAAGTGCCACGATTTCGCGAATGAAAAATACTTCTATGAAAAATAATGTTTTAATCCATTATTTATACCAGGACATTGTTAATAATTTTTGATACCATGGTGCTACGACGGTTGTTAATAATTCTGATGAATGAACATCAAGATATTGCGAAATCTGCGAAGGGGAACGGTTTCAGTGAATTGTTGCTCATCCACGCGATTGTTATTAACATTTATGCATGTTTCGAACATTTATGTGAGAGAATGCATCTTAGTTATGCATTGTAAATTATTGATTTGCCTATAGAAATTAAATTTCATCGAGAATTGAAGTAAAACGTGGTATTCATATGTTTCTCGATTTTCGATCGAAATTAATATTTGTAAAGTAATTAATGACTTATAATGCACAAACAAGATGCACATTGTAATGTTAATATTCGGAACGTGCGTAAATGTTAATAACAATCACGGAAATGAAAAAACATTTACCAAAACCGTTCTTCTTCATAGATTTTGCAATATCTTGATGTTTATTTATCATAATCATTAACAACCGACGTTGGACCATAGTTTAAACAATTATTAACAATGTCCTAGTATAAATAATGGCTTAAAATATCATTTCGTTAAAATATTCTTTGTTCACGAAGGAATTTTTCGTTGAGATCCAACTGATATTCTCAATGTTACAGGTATCGATGATCGATTCACAAGTGTTCATCACGATAATTTTTCTATTTAGAAAAGCGATTAATTGAATTGTGACACTTTTAAGTAAAAAATGCAACTTCTGCACGTATTGTGTAAATTATAAGAATTAAATAAATGTTAAATTAATGTACCAAATAGACAATTACTACTTTCTATGCATTAAATCTTTACGAAACACGTTTTCACTTCGAATCTCGATCAAAATCAATTTCCATAAGTTACTTAATCATTTGTAATGCATAGATAAGATGTACATTGTTCGATTAATATTGGGAGCACGCGAAAAAGTTAATAACAATCGCATATAGGAAGAAACATTCACAGAAACCGTTCGCCTTCGCAGATTTTGCAATATCTTGATGTTTATTTATCATAATTATTAATAACCGTCGTAGGACCGTAGTTTGAACAATTATTAACTATTTCCTAGTATAAATAATGGCTTAAAATATCATTTCGTTGAAATATTCTTTGTTCGCGAAGGAATTTTTCGCTGAGATCCAACTGACATTTTCAAGGCTACAGGTATCGATTATCGATTCACAAGTCTTCATCGCGATGATTTTTCTATCTAAAAAAGCGATTAATTGAATTTCGGCACTTTTATGTAAAAAATACGACTTCTACGCGTATTGTGTAAATTATAAGAATTAAACAAATGTTAAATTAATGTATTTAATGAACAATTGTTACTTTCCATGCTTTAAAACTTTACGAAACACGTTTTAACATCGAGTCTCGATCAAAATCAATTTCTACAAGTTTCTTAATTAATAGCAATACATAAATAAGATGCACATTGTTCGATCAATATTGGAAACATGCATAAATGTTAGTAACAATCGCGGAAATGAACAAACATTCACGGAAACCGTTCGCCTTCGAAGATTTCGATTAGATCCAACAAAGACAATGGAAGAAACGGTAAGTCACCTTGGGGAGGGTATATAAGGAGCCCCCGGTTGTTTAAAATTTCATTGTTCCCGAAGCCTCCGAGGTGGACGCATCTCTTCGTTTTAGGTTTATGGAAGGGGGACCCCTCACCATGGTAACCGGTACTGGCCGCCGGTAAGCGGTGGTCAGTACTGGCGACCACGCTCTCAATCCTTTCTTTTTTTTCTAACTGTTTCTTTGTCTAATTCATTTCATTTGTACTCTGATTTTAATTTCTACTTGTTTTGACATGTTTATTTTTTTCCACTAACCAAATTCATTTCTATTTTCTATTATGCCATGACTTTAGGTTTCTCTTAGGTTTCTCTTAGATACATTCTCTTAGATGTATAGGAAAACGAAGAACGAAGAACGAAAAGGACTGATGTATTGCATCCTCCGCGGGACTGTTAATTCTAAGTATAGACTAAGTTAGTTTTAAGGTTACCATGTACGAGTAACTGTGATCTGCCAAGCAATTATCCAATCTTTAGCTTAATTTTGCTCGCTTCCTCGTTCCTCGGTCCGGTCACCACTGCTTCTTGTACAAGCAAGTGGCCGGCCGTGTAAGTAGTCCGAACGGTCTATCGCCGTCTCTTCCGGTGTGTCCGCTTCCAGAGGGGGCATGTTGCGACCACAGGAGCAGGCATTTTTGCCGGTCCCTGCGAAAGTCTCCAAAGTAAGACCCTCTCGTCGTAAAGATGGAGAAACGGGGCACTCCTCTAGGGGAGTGGTAGGCGTCGTTCGTTTTCTCTGGAATCGGAACCACGGAGGGGAAACGGGATATACCTAGTAGGACCAACTGCACGGTTCGTGTCGCGTCTTTCCCAATTTTGCCTAATTTTTCCATAATGTAATTGCTTGGCAGACCTAACAAGGAGATCGAAGGAAAATTGATTCTTTCCATCTCTTTGGTTTAGTATCTTCGTTTGTATCGCGTGTCGAGGGAGATCGATGGAACTTTGATTCCATCTATCTCACTCCGGGTCTCCGCTCGCAGCAACCTCCACGTGGTGAGACCTGGTAATCGGTATTACTCGCGACGAAGTATCACTTACCACGAGTAACGCCGAGCTAATTGGCTGCGAACTTAGAATAATTATTTAAGATGTGAGAACAAGTAGAAAACAAGATTTTTGGAAGGCGTGTGAGAGCGTGAAGACGTTAATGAAACCAATAACTGGAATGGCCTAGGGGAAAAGTACACACACCATTGTAATCGGGCGAGTTTCTATTTTCAGATGCAACAGGAAATTCTCGAGTTCGTCAATCCGTTCGCGAGATATGGGAGTTTGAAGTTAAGGAATGGTTGAGAAACCATCAAAATTTTCGCTGGTCTGATACTCGAAACCAATAACTACAAAGGCCTAGGGAAAAACACACATATCTTTGTAATCGGGCGAGTTTCTACTTTCAGATGCAACAGGAATTTCTCGAGTTCGTCAATCCGTTCGCGAGATATGGGAGTTTGAAGTTAAGGAATGCTTGAGAAACCATCAAAATTTTCGAAAGTCTGATACTCGAAACCAATAACTACAAAGGCCTGGGGGAAAAATACACATACCGTTGTAATCGGGCGGGTTTCTACTTTCACATGCAACTGGAATTTCTCGAGTTCGTCAATCCGTTCGCGAGATATGGGTGTTTGAAGTTAAGGAATGGTTGAGAAACCATCAAAATTTTCGCTGGTCTGATACTCGAAACCAATAACTGGAACGGCCTAGGGGAAAAGTACACACACCATTGTAATCGGGCGAGTTTCCACTTTCAGGTGCAACAGGAATTTCTCGAGTTCGTCAAACCGTTCGCGAGATATGGGTGTTTGAAGTTAAGGAATGGTTGAGAAAACATCAAAATTTTCGCTGGTCTGATACTCGAAACCAATAACTGGAATGGCCTAGGGGAAAAATACACATACTATTGTAATCGGGCGAGTTTCTACTTTCAGATGCAACAGGAATTTCTCGAGTTCGTCAATCCGTTCGCGAGATATGGGAGTTTGAAGTTAAGGAATGGTTGAGAAACCATCCAAATTCTCGCAAGTCTGATACTCGAAACAAATAACTACAAAGGCCTACGGGAAAAATACACATACCCTTGTAATCGGGCGAGTTTCCACTTTCAGATGCAACAGGAATTTCTCGAGTTCGTCAATCCGTTCGCGAGATATGGGAGTTTGATGTTAAGGAATGGTAGAGAAAACATCAAAATTTTCGCTGGTCTGATACTCGAAACCAATAACTGGAATGGCCTAGGGTAAAAATACACACATCATTGTAATCGGGCGAGTTTCTACTTTCAGATGCAACAGGAATTTCTCGAGTTCGTCAATCCGTTCGCGAGATATGGGAGTTTGAAGTTAAGGAATGGTTGAGAAACCATCAAAATTTTCGCTGGTCTGATACTCGAAACCAATAACTACAAAGGCCTGGGGGAAAAATACACATACCGTTGTAATCGGGCGGGTTTCTACTTTCACATGCAACTGGAACTTCTCGAGTTCGTCAATCCGTTCGCTAGATATGGGTGTTTGAAGTTAAGGAATGGTTGAGAAACCACCAAAATTTTCGCTGGTCTGATACTCGAAACCAATAACTGGAATGGCCTAGGGGAAAAGTACACACACCAGTGTAATCGGGCGAGTTTCCACTTTCAGATGCAACAGGAATTTCTCGAGTTCGTCAATCCGTTCGCGAGATATGGGAGTTTGAAGTTAAGGAATGGTTGAGAAACCATCCAAATTTGCGCAAGTCTGATACTCGAAACAAATAACTACAAAGACCTACGGGAAAAATACAAATACCTTTGTAATCGGGCGAGTTTCCACTTTCACGTGCAACAGGAATTTCTCGAGTTCGTCAATCCGTTCGCGAGATATGGGAGTTTGATGTTAAGGAATGGTTGAGAAAACATCAAAATTTTCGCGGGTCTGATACTCGAAACCAATAACTGGAATGGCCTAGGGGAAAAGTACACACACCATTGTAATCGGGCGAGTTTCCACTTTCAGATGCAACAGGAATTTCTCGAGTACGTCAATCCGTTCGCGATATATGGGAGTTTGAAGTTAAGGAATGGTTGAGGAACCATCAAAATATTCGCTGGTCTGATACTCGAAACCAATAACTACAAAGGCCTAGGCGAAAAATACACATACCGTTGTAATCGGGCGAGTTTCTACTTTCACGTGCAACAGGAACTTCTGGAGTTCGTCAATCCGTTCGCGCGATATGGAAGTGTGAAGTTAAGGAATGGTTGAGAAACCATCAAAATTTTCGCTGGTCTGATACTCGAAACCAATAACTGGAATGGCCTAGGGGAAAAGTTAACACACCATTGTAATCGGGCGAGTTTCTACTTTCAGATGCAACAGGAATTTCTCGAGTTCGTCAATCCGTTCGCGAAATATCGGAGTTTGGAGTTAAGAGATGGTTGAGAAACCATCAAAATTTTCGCAAGTCTGATATTCGATAACAACAACTGGAGTGGCCTAGGGGAAAAGTACACACAGCATTGCAATCGGGCGAGTTTCTACTTTCAGATACAACAGGAATTTCTCGAATTCGTCAATCCGTTCGCGATATATGGGAGTTTGAAGTTAAGGAATGGTTGAGGAACCATCAAAATATTCGCTGGTCTGATACTCGAAACCAATAACTACAAAGGCCTAGGCGAAAAATACACATACCGTTGTAATCGGGCGAGTTTCTACTTTCACGTGCAACAGGAACTTCTCGAGTTCGTCAATCCGTTCGCGCGATATGGAAGTGTGAAGTTAAGGAATGGTTGAGAAACCATCAAAATTTTCGCAAGTCTGATAATCGAAACCAATAGCTGGAATGGTCCAGAGGAAAAGTACACACACCATTGTAATCGGGCGAGTTTCCACTTTCAGTTGCAACAGAAGTTTCTCGAGTTCGTCAATCCGTTCGCGAGATATGGGAGTTTGAATTTAAGGAATGGTTGAGAAACCATCAAAATTTTCGCTGGTCTGATACTCGAAACCAATAACTGGAATGGCCTAGGGGAAAAATACACACACCATTGTACTCGGGCGAGTTTCTACTTTCAGATGCAACAGGAATTTCTCGAGTTCGTCAATCAGTTAGCGAGATATGGGAGTTTGAAGTTAAGGAATGGTTGAGAAATCATCCAAATTTTCGCAAGTCTGATACTCGAAACCAATAACTACAAAGGCCTAGGGGAAAAACACACATATCTTTGTAATCGGGCGAGTTCCTACTTTCAGATGCAACAGGAATTGCTGGAGTTCGTCAATCCGTTCGCGAGATATGGGAGTTTGAAGTTAAGGAATGCTTGAGAAACCATCAAAATTTTCGAAAGTCTGATACTAGAAACCAATAACTACAAAGGCATAGGGGAAAAATACACACACCATTGTAATCGGGCGTGTTTCTACTTTCAGATGCAACAGGAATTTCTCGAGTTCGTCAACCCGTTCGCGAGATATGGAAGTGTGAAATTAAGGAATGGTTGAGAAACCATCAAAATTTTCGCAAATCTGATACTCGAAACCAATAACAACAATGGCCCAGGGGAAAAACACACATACCGTTGTAATCGGGCGAGTTTCTGTTTTCAGATGGAATAGGAAATTCTCGAGTTTGTCAATCCGTTCGCGAGATATGGAAGTGTGAAGTTAAGGAATGGTTGTGATACCATAAAAATTTTCGCTGGTCTGATACTCGAAACCAATAACTGGAATGACCTAGGCGAAAAGTACACACACCATTGTAATCGGGCGAGTTTCAACTTTCAGATGCAACAGGAATTTCTCGAGTTCGTCAATCCGTTCGCGAAATATCGGAGTTTGGAGTCAAGAGATGCTTGAGAAACAGTCAAAATTTTCGAAAGTCTGATACTAGAAACCAATAACTACAAAGGCATAGGGGAAAAATACACACACCATTGTAATCGGGCGTATTTCTACTTTCAGATGCAACAGGAATTTCTCGAGTTCGTCAACCCGTTCGCGAGATATGGAAGTGTGAAATTAAGGAATGGTTGAGAAACCATCAAAATTTTCGCAATTCTGATACTTGAAACCAATAACTCCTATGGCCTTGGGCAAAGATGCACATACCGTTGTAATCGGGCGAGTTTCTGCTTTCAGATGCAATAGGAAATTCTCGAGTTTGTCAATCCGTTCGCGAGATATGGAAGTGTGAAGTTAAGGAATGGTTGTGAAACCATCAAAATTTTCGCTGGTCTGATACTCGAAACCAATAACTGGAATGACCTAGGCGAAAAGTACACACACCATTGTAATCGGGCGAGTTTCAACTTTCAGATGCAACAGGAATTTCTCGAGTTCGTCAATCCGTTCGCGAAATATCGGAGTTTGGAGTCAAGAGATGGTTGAGAAACCATCAAAATTTTCGCAAGTCTGATATTCGATAACATTAACTGGAGTGGCCTAGGGGGATAGTACAAACAGCATTGTAATCGGGCGAGATTGTACTTTCAGATGCAACAGGAATTTCTCGAGTTCGTCAATCCGTTCGCGAGATATGGGAGTTTGAAATTAAGGAATGGTTGAGAAACCATCAAAATTTTCGCAAGTCTGATATTCGAAACCAATAACTACCAAGGCCTAGGGGAAAAATACAAACACCATTGCAATCGGGCGAGTTTCCAATTTTAGATGCAACAGGAATTTCTCGAGTTCGTCAATCCGTTCGCGAGAAATGGGAGTTTGAAGTTAAGGAATGGTTGAGAAACTATCAAAATTTTCGCAAGTCTGATACTCGAAACCAGTAACTACAAAGGCCTAGGTGAAAAACACACATATCTTTGTCATCGGGCGAGTTTCTACTTTCAGATGCAACAAGAATATCTCGAGTTCGTCAATCCGTTCGCGAGATATGGGAGTGTGAAATTAAGGAATGGTTGAGCAACCATCAAAATTTTCGCAAGTCTGATACTCGAAACCAATAACTGGAATGACCTAGGGGAAAAGTACATACACCATTGTAATCGGGCGAGTTTCTGCTTTCAGATGCAACAGGAATTTCTCGAGTTCGTCAATCCGTTCGTGAGATATGGGAGTTTGAAGTTAAGGAATGCTTGAGAAACAGTCAAAATTTTCGAAAGTCTGATACTAGAAACCAATAACTACAAAGGCATAGGGGAAAAATACACACACCATTGTAATCGGGCGTATTTCTACTTTCAGATGCAACAGGAATTTCTCGAGTTCGTCAACCCGTTCGCGAGATATGGAAGTGTGAAATTAAGGAATGGTTGAGAAACCATCAAAATTTTCGCAATTCTGATACTTGAAACCAATAACTCCTATGGCCTTGGGCAAAGATGCACATACCGTTGTAATCGGGCGAGTTTCTGCTTTCAGATGCAATAGGAAATTCTCGAGTTTGTCAATCCGTTCGCGAGATATGGAAGTGTGAAGTTAAGGAATGGTTGTGAAACCATCAAAATTTTCGCTGGTCTGATACTCGAAACCAATAACTGGAATGACCTAGGCGAAAAGTACACACACCATTGTAATCGGGCGAGTTTCAACTTTCAGATGCAACAGGAATTTCTCGCGTTCGTCCATCCGTTCGCGAAATATCGGAGTTTGGAGTCAAAAGATGGTTGAGAAACCATCAAAATTTTCGCAAGTCTGATATTCGATAACGTTAACTGGAGTGGCCTAGGGGAATAGTACAAACAGCATTGTAATCGGGCGAGATTGTACTTTCAGATACAACAGGAATTTCTCGAATTCGTCAATCCGTTCACGATATATGGGAGTTTGAAGTTAAGGAATGGTTGAGGAACCATCAAAATATTCGCTGGTCTGATACTCGAAACCAATAACTGGAATGGCCTTGGGGAAACGTACACATACCTTTGTAATTGGGCGAGTTTCTCCTTTCAGATGCAACAGGAATTTCTCGAGTTCGTCAATCCGTTCGCGAGATATGGGAGTTTGATGTTAAGGAATGGTTGAGAAACTATCAAAATTTTCGCAAGTCTGATACTCGAAACCAGTAACTACAAAGGCCTAGGTGAAAAACACACATATCTTTGTCATCGGGCGAGTTTCAACTTTCAGATGCAACAGGAATTTCTCGAGTTCGTCAGTCCGTTCGCGAAATATCGGAGTTTGGAGTCAAGGGATGGTTGAGAAACCATCAAAATTTTCGCAAGTCTGATATTCGATAACATTAACTGGAGTGGCCTAGGGGAATAGTAAAAACAGCATTGTAATCGGGCGAGATTGTACTTTCAGATACAACAGGAATTTCTCGAATTCGTCAATCCGTTCACGATATATGGGAGTTTGAAGTTAAGGAATGGTTGAGGAACCATCAAAATATTCGCTGGTCTGATACTCGAAACCAATAACTGGAATGGCCTTGGGGAAACGTACACACACCATTGTAATCGGGCGAGTTTCTACTTTCAGATGCAACAGGAATTTCTCGACTTCATCAATCCGTTCGCGAGATATGGGAGTTTGAAGTTAAGGAATGTTTGAGGAACCATCAAAATTTTCGCTGGTCTGGTACGCGAAACCAATAAATGGAATGGCCTAGGGAAAAAGTACACACACCATTGTAATCGGGCGAGTTTCTACTTTCAGATGCAAGGGAAATTTCTCGAGTTCGTCAATCCGTTCGCGAGAAATGGGAGTTTGAAGTTAAGGAATGGTTGAGAAACTATCAAAATTTTCGCAAGTCTGTTACCCGAAACCAATAACTACAAAGGCCTAGGTGAAAAACACACATATCTTTGTAATCGGGCGAGTTTTTGCTTTCAGATGCAACAGGAATTTCTCGATTTCGTCAATCCGTTCGCGAGATATGGCAGTTTGAAGTTAAGCAATGGTTGAGCAACCATCAAAATTTTCGCAAGTCTGATACTCGAAACCAATAACTGGAATGACCTAGGGGAAAAGTACACACACCATTGTAATCGGGCGAGTTCCTACTTTCAGATGCAACAGGAATTGCTCGAGTTCGTCAATCCGTTCGCTAGATATGGGAGTTTGAAATTAAGGAATGGTTGAGAAACCATCAATATTTTCGTAAGCCTGATACTCGAAACCGACAACTGGAATGGCCTAGGGGAAAAGTACACACACCATTGTAATCGGGCGAGATTCTACTTTCAGATGCAACAGAAATTTCCCGAGTTCGTCAATCCGTTCGCGAGATATGGGAGTTTGAAGTTAAGGAATCCTAGAGAAACCATCAAAATTTTCGAAAGTCTGATACTAGAAACCAATAACTACAAAGGCATAGGGGAAAAATACACACACCATTGCAATCGGGCGTGTTTCTACTTTCAGATGCAACAGGAATTTCTCGAGTTCGTCAACCCGTTCGCGAGATATGGGAGTTTGAAGTTAAGGAATGGTTGAGAAACTATCAAAATTTTCGCAAGTCTGATACTCGAAACCAATAACTACATAGGCCTAGGTGAAAAACACACATATCTGTGTAATCGGGCGAGTTTCTACTTTCAGATGCAACAGGAATTTCTCGAGATCGTCAATCCGTTCGCGAGAAATGGGAGTTTGAAGTTAAGGAATGGTTGAGGAACCATCAAAATTTTCGCAATTCTGATACTTGAAACCAATAACTCCTATGGCCTAGGGCAAAGATGCACATACCGTTGTAATCGGGCGAGTTTCTGCTTTCAGATGCAATAGGAGATTCTCGAGTTTGTCAATCCGTTCGCGAGATATGCAGTGTGAAGTTACGGAATGGTTGAGAAACCATCAAAATTTTCGAAAGTCTGATACTCGAAACCAATAACTGGAATGGCCTAGGGGAAAAGTACACACGCCATTGTAATCGGGCGAGTTTCTACTTTCAGATGCAACAGGAATTTCTCGAGTACGTCAATCCGTTCGCGAGATATGGGAGTTTGAAGTTAAGGAATGGTTGTGAAACCATCAAAATTTTCGCAAGTCTGATACTCGAAACCAATAACTACAAAGGCCCAGGTGAAAAACACACATATCTTTGTAATCGGGCGAGATTCTGCTTTCAGATGCAATAGGAAATTCTCGAGTTTGTCAATCCGTTCGCGAGATATGGAAGTGTGAAGTTAAGGAATGGTTGTGAAACCATCAAAATTTTCGCTGGTCTGATACTCGAAACCAATAACTGGAATGACCTAGGCGAAAAGTACACACACCATTGTAATCGGGCGAGTTTCAACTTTCAGATGCAACAGGAATTTCTCGAGTTCGTCAATCCGTTCGCGAAATATCGGAGTTTGGAGTCAAGAGATGGTTGAGAAACCATCAAAATTTTTGCAAGTCTGATATTCGATAACATTAACTGGAGTGGCCTAGGGGAATAGTACAAACAGCATTGTAATCGGGCGAGATTGTACTTTCAGATGCAACAGGAATTTCTCGAGTTCGTCAATCCGTTCGCGAGATATGGGAGTTTGAAATTAAGGAATGGTTGAGAAACCATCAAAATTTCCGCAAGTCTGATACTCGAAACCAATAACTACCAAGGCCTAGGGGAAAAATACACACACCATTGTAATCGGGCAAGTTTCCACTTTTAGATGCAACAGGAATTTCTCGAGTTCGTCAATCCGTTCGCGAGAAATGGGAGTTTGAAGTTAAGGAATGGTTGAGAAACTATCAAAATTTTCGCAAGTCTGATACTCGAAACCAGTAACTACAAAGGCCTAGGTGAAAAACCACATATCTTTGTCATCGGGCGAGTTTCTACTTTCAGATGCAACAAGAATTTCTCGAGTTCGTCAATCCGTTCGCGAGATATGGGAGTTTGAATTTAAGGAATGGTTGAGCAACCATCAAAATTTTCGCAAGTCTGATACGCGAAACCAATAACTGGAATGACCTAGGGGAAAAGTACACACACCATTGTAATCGGGCGAGTTCCTACTTTCAGATGCAACAGGAATTGCTGGAGTTCGTCAATCCGTTCGCGAGATATGGGAGTGTGAAATTAAGGAATGGTTGAGAAACCATCAAAATTTTCGCAAGTCTGATACTCGAAACCAATAACAACAATGGCCCAGGGGAAAAAAACACATACCGTTGTAATCGGGCGAGTTTCTGCTTTCAGATGCAATAGGAAATTCTCGAGTTTGTCAATCCGTTCGCGAGATATGGAAGTGTGAAGTTAAGGAATGGTTGTGAAACCATCAAAATTTTCGCTGGTCTGATACTCGAAACCAATAACTGGAATGACCTAGGGGAAAAGTACACACACCATTGTAATCGGGCGAGTTCCTACTTTCAGATGCAACAGGAATTTCTCGAGTTCGTCAATCCGTTCGCGAGATATGGAAGTGTGAAATTAAGGAATGGTTGAGAAACCATCAAAATTTTCGCTGGTCTGATACTCGAAACCAATAACTGGAATGGGCTTGGGGAAACTTACACATACCATTGTAATCGGGCGAGTTTCTACTTTCAGATGCAACAGGAATTTCTCGAGTTCATCAATACGTTCGCGAGATATGGGAGTTTGAAGTTAAGGAATGGTTGAGGAACCATCAAAATTTTCGCAAGTCTGATACTTGAAACCAATAACTCCTATGGCCTAGGGCAAAGATGCACATACCGATGTAATCGGGCGAGTTTCTGCTTTCAGATGCAATAGGAAATTCTCGAGTTCGTCAATCCGTTCGCGAGATATGGAGTGTGGATTTACGGAATGGTTGAGAAACCATCAAAATTTTCGCTGGTCTGGTACTCGAAACCAATAAATGGAATGGCCTAGGGTAAAAGTACACACACCATTGTAATCGGGCGAGTTTCTACTTTCAGATGCAACAGGAATTTCTCGAGTTCGTCAATCCGTTCGCGAGAAATGGGAGTTTGAAGTTAAGGAATGGTTGAGAAACTATCAAAATTTTCGCAAGTCTGATACTCGAAACCAGTAACTACAAAGGCCTAGGTGAAAAACACACATATCTTTGTCATCGGGCGAGTTTCTACTTTCAGATGCAACAAGAATTTCTCGAGTTCGTCAGTCCGTTCGCGAGATATGGGAGTTTGAATTTAAGCAATGGTTGAGAAACCATCAAAATTTTCGCAAGTCTGATACTCGAAACCAATAACTGGATTGACCTAGGGGAAAAGTACACACACCATTGTAATCGGGCGAGTTCCTACTTTCAGATGCACCAGGAATTGCTCGAGTTCGTCAATCCGTTCGCTAGATATGGGAGTTTGAAATTAAAGAATGGTTGAGAAACCATCAATATTTTCGTAAGCCTGATACTCGAAACCAATAACTACCAAGGCCAAGGGGAAAAATACACATACCTTTGTAATCGGCCGGGTTTCCACTCTCAGATGCAACAGTAATTTCTCGAGTTCGTCAATCCGTTCGCGAGATATGGGAGTTTGAAGTTAACGAATGGTTGAGAAACCATCGAAATTTTCGAAATTCTGATGCTAGAATCCAATAACTAAAATGGCCTAGGGGAAAATACACATACCGTTGTAATCGGGCGAGTTTCTGCTTTCAGATGCAACAGGAATTTCTCGAGTTCGTCAATCCGTTCGCGAGATATGGGAGTTTGAAGTTAAGGAGTGCTTGAGAAACAGTCAAAATTTTCGCAAGTCTGATACTCGAAACCGACAACTGGAATGGCATAGGGGAAAAGTACACACACCATTGTAATCGGGCGAGATTCTACTTTCAGATGCAACAGAAATTTCCCGAGTTCGTCAATCCGTTCGCGAGATATGGGAGTTTGAAGTTAAGGAATGCTTGAGAAACCAGCAAAATTTTCGAAAGTCTGATACTAGAAACCAATAACTACAAAGGCATAGGGGAAAAATACACACACCATTGTAATCGGGCGTGTTTCTACTTTCAGATGCAACAGGAATTTCTCGAGTTCGTCAACCCGTTCGCGAGATATGGAAGTGTGAAATTAAGGAATGGTTGAGAAACCATCAAAATTTTCGCAAGTCTGATACTCGAAACCAATAACAACAATGGCCCAGGGGAAAAACACACATACCGTTGTAATCGGGCGAGTTTCTGCTTTCAGATGCAATAGGAAATTCTCGAGATCGTCAATCCGTTCGCGAGATATGGGAGTTTGAAGTTAAGGAATGGTTGAGAAACTATCAAAATTTTCGCAAGTCTGATACTCGAAACCAATAACTACATAGGCCTAGGTGAAAAACACACATATCTGTGTAATCGGGCGAGTTTCTACTTTCAGATGCAACAGGAATTTCTCGAGATCGTCAATCCGTTCGCGAGAAATGGGAGTTTGAAGTTAAGGAATGGTTGAGGAACCATCAAAATTTTCGCAATTCTGATACTTGAAACCAATAACTCCTATGGCCTAGGGCAAAGATGCACATGCCGTTGTAATCGGGCGAGTTTCTGCTTTCAGATGCAATAGGAGATTCTCGAGTTTGTCAATCCGTTCGCGAGATATGCAGTGTGAAGTTACGGAATGGTTGAGAAACCATCAAAATTTTCGAAAGTCTGATACTCGAAACCAATAACTGGAATGGCCTAGGGGAAAAGTACACACGCCATTGTAATCGGGCGAGTTTCTACTTTCAGATGCAACAGGAATTTCTCGAGTTCGTCAATCCGTTCGCGAGATATGGGAGTTTGAATTTAAGGAATGGTTGAGAAACCATCAAAATTTTCGCTGGTCTGAAACTCGAAACCAATAACTGGAATGGCCTAGGAGAAACGTACACATACCATTGTAATCGGGCGAGTTTCTGCTTTCAGATGCAATAGGAGATTCTCGAGTTTGTCAATCCGTTCGCGAGATATGGAGTGTGAAGTTACGGAATGGTTGAGAAAACATCAAAATTTTCGAAAGTCTGATACCCGAAACCAATAAGTACAAAGGCCTAGGTTAAAAACACACAAATCTTTGTAATCGGACGAGTTTCTGCTTTCAGATGCAACAGGATTTTCTCGATTTCGTCAATCCGTTCGCGAGATATGGGAGTTTGAAGTTAAGGAATGGTTGAGAAACCATCAAAATTTTCGGCGGTCTGATACTCGAAACCAATAACTGGCATGGCCTAGGGTAAAAGTACACACACCATTGTAATCGGGCGAGTTCCTACTTTCAGATGCAACAGGAAATTCTCGAGTTCGTCAATCCGTTCGCGAGATATGGAAGTGTGAAGTTAAGGAATGGTTGTGAAACCATCAAAATTTTCGCTGGTCTGATACTCGAAACCAATAACTGGAATGACCTAGGCGAAAAGTACACACACCATTGTAATCGGGCGATTTTCTGCTTCCAGGTGCAACAGGAATTTCTCGAGATCGTCAATCCGTTCGCGAGAAATGGGAGTTTGAAGTTAAGGAATGGTTGAGGAACCATCAAAATTTTCGCAATTCTGATACTTGAAACCAATAACTCCTATGGCCTAGGGCAAAGATGCACATACCGTTGTAATCGGGCGAGTTTCTGCTTTCAGATGCAATAGCAGATTCTCGAGTTTGTCAATCCGTTCGCGAGATATGCAGTGTGAAGTTGCGGAATGGTTGAGAAACCATCAAAATTTTCGAAAGTCTGATACTCGAAACCAATAACTGGAATGGTCTAGGGGAAAAGTACACACACCATTGTGATCGGGCGAGTTTCTACTTTCAGATACAACAGGAATTTCTCGAGTTCGTCAATCCGTTCGCGAGATATGGGAGTTTGAAGTTAAGGAATGGTTGAGAAACCATCCAAATTTTCGCAAGTCTGATACTCGAAACCAATAACTACAAAAGCCTAGGGGAAAAATACACATACCGTTGTAATCGGGCGAGATTCTACTTTCAGGTGCAATAGGAATTAATGGAGTTCGTCAATCCGTTCGCGAGATATGGGCGTTTGATGTTAAGGAATAGTTGAGAAACCATCAAAATTTTCGCTCGTCTGATACTCGAAACCAATAACTGGAATTGCCTAGGGGAAAAGTACACACACAGTTGTAATCGGGCGTGTTTCTACTTTCAGATGCAACAGTAATTTCTCGAGTTCGTCATTCCTTTCGCGAGATATGGGAGTTTGAAGTTAAGGAATGGTTGAGAAACCATCGAAATTTTCGCATGTGTAATGCTAGAAACGAATAACTGGAATGGCCTAGGGGAAAAGTACACACACCATTCTAATCGGGCGAGGGTCTACTTTCAGATGCAACAGGAATTTGTGGAGTTCGTCAATCCGTTCGCGAGATATGAGAGTTTGAAGTTATGGAATTGTTGAGAAACCATCAAAATTTTCGCAAGTCTGATACACGAAACCAATAACTACAAATGCCTAGGGGAAAAATGCACATACCCTTGTAATCGGGCGAGTTTCCACTTTCAGATGCAACAGGAATTTCTCGAGTTCGTCATTCCGTTCGCGAGATATGGGAGTTTGAAGTTAAGGAATGCTTGAGAAACCATCAAAATTTTCGCAAGTCTGATACTCGAAACCAATAACTACAAAGGCCAAAGGGAAAAATGCACATACCTTTGTAATCGGTCGAGTTTCCACTTTCAGATGCAACAGGAATTTCTCGAGTCTGTCATTCCGTTCGCGAGACATGGGAGTGTGAAGTTAAGGAATGGTTGAGGAACCATCAGAATTTTCGCAAGTCTGATACCCGAAACCAATAACTACAAAGGCCTAGGTGAAAAACACACAAATCTTTGTAATCGGGCGAGTTTCTGCTTTCAGATGCAACAGGAATTTCTCGATTTCGTCAATCCGTTCGCGAGATATGGGAGTTTGAAGTTAAGGAATGCTTGAGAAACCATCAAAATTTTCGGCGGTCTGATACTCGAGACCAATAACTGGCATGGCCTAGGAGAAACGTACACATACAATTGTAATCGGGCGAGTTTCTGCTTTCAGATGCAATAAGAGATTCTCGAGTTTGTCAATCCGTTCGCGAGATATGGAGTGTGAAGTTAAGGAATGCTTGAGAAACCATCAAAATTTTCGGCGGTCTGATACTCGAAACCAATAACTGGCATGGCCTAGGGGAAAAGTACACACACCATTGTAATCGGGCGAGTTCCTACTTTCAGATGCAACAGGAAATTCTCGAGTTCGTCAATCCGTTCGCGAGACATGGAAGTGTGAAGTTAAGGAATGGTTATGAAACCATCAAAATTTTCGCTGGTCTGATACTCGAAACCAATAACTGGAATGACCTAGGCGAAAAGTACACACACCATTGTAATCGGGCGATTTTCTGCTTCCATGTGCAACAGGAATTTCTCGAGATCGTCAATCCGTTCGCGAGATATGGGAGTTTGAAGTTAAGGAATGGTTGAGAAACTGTCAAAATTTTCGCAAATCTGATACTCGAAACCAATAACTACATAGGCCTAGGTGAAAAACACACATATCTTTGTAATCGGGCGAGTTTCTACTTTCAGATGCAACAGGAATTTCTCGAGTTCGTCAATCCGTTCGCGAGAAATGGGAGTTTGAAGTTAAGGAATGGTTGAGCAAGCATCAAAATTTTCGCTGGTCTGATACTCGAAACCAACAACAGGAATGGCCTAGTTGAAAAGTACACACAACATTGTAATCGGGCGAGTTTCCACTTTCAGATGCAACAGAAATTTCTCGAGTTCGTCAATCCGTTCGCGAGATATGGGAATTTGAATTTAAGGAATGGTTGAGAAACCATCAAAATTTTCGCTGGTCTGATACTCGAAACCAATAACTGGAATGGCCTAGGAGAAACGTACACATACCATTGTAATCGGGCGAGTTTCTGCTTTCAGATGCAATAGGAGATTCTCGAGTTTGTCAATCCGTTCGCGAGATATGGAGTGTGAAGTTACGGAATGGTTGAGAAACCATCAAAATTTTCGAAAGTCTGATACTCGAAACCAATAACTGGAATGGCCTAGGGGAAAAGTACTCACACCATTGTAATCGGGCGAGTTTCCACTTTCAGATGCAACAGGAATTTCTCGAGTTCGTCAATCCGTTCGCGAGATATGGGTGTTTGAATTTAAGGAATGGTTGAGAAACCATCAAAATTTTCGCTGGTCTGATACTCGAAACCAATAACTGGAATGGCCTAGGGGAAAAGTGCACACACCATTGTAATCGGGCGAGTTTCCACTTTTAGATGCAACAGGAATTTCTCGAGTTCATCAATCCGTTCGCGAGATATGGGAGTTTGAAGTTAAGGAATGGTTGTGAAACCATCAAAATTTTCGCAAGTCTGATACTCGAAACCAATGACTACAAAGGCCCAGGTGAAAAACACACATATCCTTGTAATCGGGCGAGTTTCTACTTTCAGATGCAACAGGAATTTCTCGAGTTCGTCAATCCGTTCGCGAGAAATGGGAGTTTGAAGTTAAGGAGTGCTTGAGAAACCATCAAAATTTTCGGCGGTCTGATACTCGAAACCAATAACTGGCATGGCCTAGGGGAAAAGTACACACACCATTGTAATCGGGCAAGTTCCTACTTTCAGATGCAACAGGAAATTCTCCAGTTCGTCAATCCGTTCGCGAGATATGGAAGTGTGAAGTTAAGGAATGGTTATGAAACCATCAAAATTTTCGCTGGTCTGATACTCGAAACCAATAACTGGAATGACCTAGGCGAAAAGTACACACACCATTCTAATCGGGCGATTTTCTGCTTCCAGGTGCAACAGGAATTTCTCGAGATCGTCAATCCGTTCGCGAGATATGGGAGTTTGAAGTTAAGGAATGGTTGAGAAACTATCAAAGTTTTCGCAAGTCTGATACTCGAAACCAATAACTACATAGGCCTAGGTGAAAAACACACATATCTTTGTAATCGGGCGAGTTTCTACTTTCAGATGCAACAGGAATTTCTCGAGTTCGTCAATCCGTTCGCGAGAAATGGGAGTTTGAAGTTAAGGAATGGTTGAGAAACTATCAAAATTTTCGCAAGTCTGATACTCGAAACCAATAACTACAAATGCCTAGGGGAAAAATACACATACCGTTGTAATCGGGCGAGATTCTACTTTCAGGTGCAATAGGAATTAATGGAGTTCGTCAATCCGTGCGCGAGATATGGGCGTTTGATGTTAAGGAATAGTTGAGAAACCATCAAAATTTTCGCTCGTCTGATACTCGAAACCAATAACTGGAATGGCCTAGGGGAAAAGTACACACACCATTGTAATCGGGCGAGTTTCTACTTTCAGATGCAACAGGTATTTCTCGAGTTCGTCAATCCGTTCGCGAGATATGGGAGTTTGAAGTTAAGGAATGGTTGAGCAACCATCAAAATTTTCGCTGGGCTGATACTCGAAACCAACAACAGGAATGGCCTAGTGGAAACGTACACACATCATTGTAATCGGGCGAGTTTCCACTTTCAGATGCAACAGAAATTTCTCGAGTTCGTCAATCCGTTCGCGAGATATGGGAGTTTGAATTTAAGGAATGGTTGAGAAACCATCAAAATTTTCGCTGGTCTGATACTCGAAACCAATAACTGGAATGGCCTAGGAGAAACGTACACATACCATTGTAATCGGGCGAGTTTCTGCTTTCAGATTAAATAGGAGATTCTCGAGTTTGTCAATCCGTTCGCGAGATATGGAGTGTGAAGTTACGGAATGGATAAGAAACCATCAAAATTTTCGAAAGTCTGATACTCGAAACCAATAACTGGAATGGTCTAGGGGAAAAGTACACACACCATTGTAATCGGGCGAGTTTCTACTTTCAGATGCAACAGGAATTTTTCGAGTTCGTCAACCCGTTCGCGAGATATGGGAGTTTGAAGATACGGAATGGTTGAGAGATCATCAAAATTTTCGCAAGTCTGATACTCGAAACCAATAACTACAATGGCCCAGGGGAAAAACACACATACCGTTGTAATTGGGAGAGTTTCTACTTTCGGATGCAACAGGAATTTCTCGAGTTCGTCAATCCGTTCGCGAGATACGGGAGTTTGAAGTTAAGGAATGCTTGAGAAACCATCAAAATTTTCGCAAGTCTGATACACGAAACCAATAACTACAAAGGCCTAGGGCAAAAACACACATACCTTTGTAATCGGGCGGGTTTCCACTCTCAGATGCAAAAGGAACTTCTCGACTTCCTCAATCCGTTCGCTAGGTATGGGAGTTTGAAGTTAAGGAATGTTTGAGAAACCATCGAAATTTTCGCAATTCTGATGCTAGAAACGAATAACTGGAATGGCCTAGGGGAAAAGTACACACACCATTCTAATCGGGCGAGGGTCTACTTTCAGATGCAACAGGAATTTCTGGAGTTCGTCAATCCGTTCGCGAGATATGGGAGTTTGAAGTTAAGGAATTGTTGAGAAACCATCAAAATTTTCGCAAGTCTGATACTCGAAACCAATAACTACAAAGGCCTAGGTGAAAAACACACATACCTTTGCAATCGGGCGGGTTTCCACTCTCAGATGCAACAGGAACTTCTCGACTTCGTCAATCCGTTCGCTAGGTATGGGAGTTTGAAGTTAAGGAATGTTTGAGAAACCATCGAAATTTTCGCAATTCTGATGCCAGAAACGTATAACTGGAATGGCCTAGGGGAAAAGTACACACACCATTCTAATCGGGCGAGGGTCTACTTTCAGATGCAACAGGAATTTCTGGAGTTCGTCAATCCGTTCGCGAGATATGGGAGTTTGAAGTTAAGGAATTGTTGAGAAACCATCAAAATTTTCGCAAGTCTGATACACGAAACCAATAACTACAAATGCCTAGGGGAAAAATGCACATACCCTTGTAATCGGGCGAGTTTCCACTTTCAGATGCAACAGGAATTTCTCGAGTTCGTCATTCCGTTCGCGAGATATGGGAGTTTGAAGTTAAGGAATGCTTGAGAAACCATCAAAATTTTCGCAAGTCTGATACTCGAAACCAATAACTACAAAGGCCAAAGGGAAAAATGCACATACCTTTGTAATCGGTCGAGTTTCCACTTTCAGATGCAACAGGAATTTCTCGAGTCTGTCATTCCGTTCGCGAGACATGGGAGTGTGAAGTTAAGGAATGGTTGAGGAACCATCAGAATTTTCGCAAGTCTGATACCCGAAACCAATAACTACAAAGGCCTAGGTGAAAAACACACAAATCTTTGTAATCGGGCGAGTTTCTGCTTTCAGATGCAACAGGAATTTCTCGATTTCGTCAATCCGTTCGCGAGATATGGGAGTTTGAAGTTAAGGAATGCTTGAGAAACCATCAAAATTTTCGGCGGTCTGATACTCGAGACCAATAACTGGCATGGCCTAGGAGAAACGTACACATACAATTGTAATCGGGCGAGTTTCTGCTTTCAGATGCAATAAGAGATTCTCGAGTTTGTCAATCCGTTCGCGAGATATGGAGTGTGAAGTTAAGGAATGCTTGAGAAACCATCAAAATTTTCGGCGGTCTGATACTCGAAACCAATAACTGGCATGGCCTAGGGGAAAAGTACACACACCATTGTAATCGGGCGAGTTCCTACTTTCAGATGCAACAGGAAATTCTCGAGTTCGTCAATTCGTTCGCGAGACATGGAAGTGTGAAGTTAAGGAATGGTTATGAAACCATCAAAATTTTCGCTGGTCTGATACTCGAAACCAATAACTGGAATGACCTAGGCGAAAAGTACACACACCATTGTAATCGGGCGATTTTCTGCTTCCATGTGCAACAGGAATTTCTCGAGATCGTCAATCCGTTCGCGAGATATGGGAGTTTGAAGTTAAGGAATGGTTGAGAAACTGTCAAAATTTTCGCAAATCTGATACTCGAAACCAATAACTACATAGGCCTAGGTGAAAAACACACATATCTTTGTAATCGGGCGAGTTTCTACTTTCAGATGCAACAGGAATTTCTCGAGTTCGTCAATCCGTTCGCGAGAAATGGGAGTTTGAAGTTAAGGAATGGTTGAGCAAGCATCAAAATTTTCGCTGGTCTGATACTCGAAACCAACAACAGGAATGGCCTAGTTGAAAAGTACACACAACATTGTAATCGGGCGAGTTTCCACTTTCAGATGCAACAGAAATTTCTCGAGTTCGTCAATCCGTTCGCGAGATATGGGAATTTGAATTTAAGGAATGGTTGAGAAACCATCAAAATTTTCGCTGGTCTGATACTCGAAACCAATAACTGGAATGGCCTAGGAGAAACGTACACATACCATTGTAATCGGGCGAGTTTCTGCTTTCAGATGCAATAGGAGATTCTCGAGTTTGTCAATCCGTTCGCGAGATATGGAGTGTGAAGTTACGGAATGGTTGAGAAACCATCAAAATTTTCGAAAGTCTGATACTCGAAACCAATAACTGGAATGGCCTAGGGGAAAAGTACTCACACCATTGTAATCGGGCGAGTTTCCACTTTCAGATGCAACAGGAATTTCTCGAGTTCGTCAATCCGTTCGCGAGATATGGGTGTTTGAATTTAAGGAATGGTTGAGAAACCATCAAAATTTTCGCTGGTCTGATACTCGAAACCAATAACTGGAATGGCCTAGGGGAAAAGTGCACACACCATTGTAATCGGGCGAGTTTCCACTTTTAGATGCAACAGGAATTTCTCGAGTTCATCAATCCGTTCGCGAGATATGGGAGTTTGAAGTTAAGGAATGGTTGTGAAACCATCAAAATTTTCGCAAGTCTGATACTCGAAACCAATGACTACAAAGGCCCAGGTGAAAAACACACATATCCTTGTAATCGGGCGAGTTTCTACTTTCAGATGCAACAGGAATTTCTCGAGTTCGTCAATCCGTTCGCGAGAAATGGGAGTTTGAAGTTAAGGAGTGCTTGAGAAACCATCAAAATTTTCGGCGGTCTGATACTCGAAACCAATAACTGGCATGGCCTAGGGGAAAAGTACACACACCATTGTAATCGGGCAAGTTCCTACTTTCAGATGCAACAGGAAATTCTCCAGTTCGTCAATCCGTTCGCGAGATATGGAAGTGTGAAGTTAAGGAATGGTTATGAAACCATCAAAATTTTCGCTGGTCTGATACTCGAAACCAATAACTGGAATGACCTAGGCGAAAAGTACACACACCATTCTAATCGGGCGATTTTCTGCTTCCAGGTGCAACAGGAATTTCTCGAGATCGTCAATCCGTTCGCGAGATATGGGAGTTTGAAGTTAAGGAATGGTTGAGAAACTATCAAAGTTTTCGCAAGTCTGATACTCGAAACCAATAACTACATAGGCCTAGGTGAAAAACACACATATCTTTGTAATCGGGCGAGTTTCTACTTTCAGATGCAACAGGAATTTCTCGAGTTCGTCAACCCGTTCGCGAGATATGGGAGTTTGAAGATACGGAATGGTTGAGCAACCATCAAAATTTTCGCTGGGCTGATACTCGAAACCAACAACAGGAATGGCCTAGTGGAAACGTACACACATCATTGTAATCGGGCGAGTTTCCACTTTCAGATGCAATAGAAATTTCTCGAGTTCGTCAATCCGTTCGCGAGATATGGGAGTTTGAATTTAAGGAATGGTTGAGAAACCATCAAAATATTCGCTGGTCTGATACTCGAAACCAATAACTGGAATGGCCTAGGAGAAACGTACACATACCATTGTAATCGGGCGAGTTTCTGCTTTCAGATTAAATAGGAGATTCTCGAGTTTGTCAATCCGTTCGCGAGATATGGAGTGTGAAGTTACGGAATGGATAAGAAACCATCAAAATTTTCGAAAGTCTGATACTCGAAACCAATAACTGGAATGGTCTAGGGGAAAAGTACACACACCATTGTAATCGGGCGAGTTTCTACTTTCAGATGCAACAGGAATTTTTCGAGTTCGTCAACCCGTTCGCGAGATATGGGAGTTTGAAGATACGGAATGGTTGAGAGATCATCAAAATTTTCGCAAGTCTGATACTCGAAACCAATAACTACAATGGCCCAGGGGAAAAACACACATACCGTTGTAATTGGGAGAGTTTCTACTTTCGGATGCAACAGGAATTTCTCGAGTTCGTCAATCCGTTCGCGAGATACGGGAGTTTGAAGTTAAGGAATGCTTGAGAAACCATCAAAATTTTCGCAAGTCTGATACACGAAACCAATAACTACAAAGGCCTAGGGCAAAAACACGCATACCTTTGTAATCGGGCGGGTTTCCACTCTCAGATGCAACAGGAATTTCTCGAGTTCGTCAATTCGTTCGAGAGATATGGGTGTTTGAAGTTAAGGAATGGTTGAGAAACCATCGAAATTTTCGCATTTCTAATGCTAGAAACGAATAACTGGAATGGCCTAGGGGAAAAGTACACACACCATTCTAATCGGGCGAGGGTTTACTTTCAGATGCAACAGGAATTTGTGGAGTTCGTCAATCCGTTCGCGAGATATGAGAGTTTGAAGTTATGGAATTGTTGAGAAACCATCAAAATTTTCGCAAGTCTGATACTCGAAACCAATAACTACAAATGCCTAGGGGAAAAATACACATACCGTTGTAATCGGGCGAGATTCTACTTTCAGGTGCAATAGGAATTAATGGAGTTCGTCAATCCGTGCGCGAGATATGGGCGTTTGATGTTAAGGAATAGTTGAGAAAGCATCAAAATTTTCGCTCGTCTGATACTCGAAACCAATAACTGGAATGGCCTAGGGGAAAAGTACACACACCATTGTAATCGGGCGAGTTTCTACTTTCAGATGCAACAGGTATTTCTCGAGTTCGTCAATCCGTTCGCGAGATATGGGAGTTTGAAGTTAAGGAATGGTTGAGCAACCATCAAAATTTTCGCTGGGCTGATACTCGAAACCAACAACTACAAAGGCCTAGGGGAAAAATACACACACCATTGTAATCGGGCGAGATTCTACTTTCAGATGCAACAGGAATTAATGGAGTTCGTCAATCCGTTCACGAGATATGGGAGTTTGAAGTTAAGGAATGGTTGAGAAACCATCGAAATTTTCGCAATTCTGATGCTAGAAACGAATAACTGGAATGGCCTAGGGGAAAAGTACACACACCACTCTAATCGAGCGAGGTTCTACTTTCAGATGCAACAGGAATTTCTCGAGTTCGTCAATCCGTTCGCGTGATATGGGAGTTTGAAGATAAGGAATGGTTGAGAAACCATCCAAATTTTCGCAAGTCTGATACTCGAAACCAATAACTACAAAGGCCTAGGGGAAAAATACACACACCATTGTAATCGGGCGAGATTCTACTTTCAGATGCAACAGGAATTAATGGAGTTCGTCAATCCGTTCACGAGATATGGGAGTTTGAAGTTAAGGAATGGTTGAGAAACCATCGAAATTTTCGCAATTCTGATGCTCGAAACGAATAAGTGGAATGGCCTAGGGGAAAAGTACACACACCACTCTAATCGGGCGAGGGTCTACTTTCAGATGCAACAGGAATTTCTGGAGTTCGTCAATCCGTTCGCGAGATATGGAAGTTTGAAGTTAAGGAATTGTTGAGAAACCATCAAAATTTTCGCAAGTCTGATACACGAAACCAATAACTACAAAGGCCTAGGGCAAAAACACACATATCTTTGTAATCGGGCGAGTTTCTACTTTCAGATGCAACAGGAATTTCTCGAGTTCGTCAATCCGTTCGCGAGAAATGGGAGTTTGAAGTTAAGGAATGGTTGAGAAACTATCAAAATTTTCGCAAGTCTGATACTCGAAACCAATAACTACAAAGGCCTAGGTGAAAAACACACATATCTTTGTAATCGGGCTAGTTTCTACTTTCAGATGCAACAGGAATATCTCGAGTTCGTCAATCCGTTCGCGAGATAAGGGAGTTTGAAGTTAAGGAATGCTTGACAAACCATGAAAATTTTCGCAAGTCTGATACTCGAAACCAATAACTGGAATGGCCTAGGGGAAAAGTACACACACCATTGTAATCGGGAGAGATTCTACTTTCAGATGCAACAGGAATTAATGGAGTTCGTCAATCCGTTCGCGAGATATGGGTGTTTGAAGTTAAGGAATGTTTGAGAAACCATCGAAATTTTCGCAATTCTGATGCTAGAAACGAATAACTGGAATGACCTAGGGGAAAAGTACACACACCACTCTAATCGAGCGAGGTTCTACTTTCAGATGCAACAGGAATTTCTCGAGTTCGTCAATCCGTTCGCGTGATATGGGAGTTTGAAGTTAAGGAATGGTTGAGAAACCATCCAAATTTTCGCAAGTCTGATACTCGAAACCAATAACTACAAAGGCCTAGGGGAAAAATACACACACCATTGTAATCGGGCGAGATTCTACTTTCAGATGCAACAGGAATTAATGGAGTTCGTCAATCCGTTCGCGTGATATGGGAGTTTGAAGTTAAGGAATGGTTGAGAAACCATCCAAATTTTCGCAAGTCTGATACACGAAACCAATAACTACAAAGGCCTACGGCAAAAACACACATACCATTGTAATCGGGCGGGTTTCCACTCTCAGATGCAACAGGAACTTCTCGAGTTCGTCAATCCGTTCGCGAGATATGGGAGTTTGAAGTTAAGGAATGTTTGAGAAACCATCGAAATTTTCGCAATTCCGATGCCAGAAACGAATAACTGGAATGGCCTAGGGGAAAAGTACACACACGACTCTAATCGGGCGAGGGTCTACTTTCAGATGCAACAGGAATTTCTGGAGTTCGTCAATCCGTTCGCGAGATATGGGAGTTTGAAGTTAAGGAATGGTTGAGAAACCCTCAAAATTTTCGCAAGTCTGACACTCGAAACCAATAACTACAAATGCCTAGGGGAAAAGTACACATACATTTGTAATCGGGCGAGATTCCACTTTCAGATGCAACAGGAATTTCTCGAGTTCGTCGATCCGTTCACGAGATATGGGAGTTTGAAGTTAAGGAATGGTTGAGAAACCATCGAAATTTTCGCAATTCTGATGCTCGAAACGAATAACTGGAATGGCCTAGGGGCAAAGTACACACACCATTCTAATCGGGCGAGTCTCTACTTTCAGATGCAACAGGAATTTCTGGAGTTCGTCAAGCCGTTCGCGAAATATGGGAGTTTGAAGTTAAGGAATTCTTGAGAAACGATCAAAATTTTCGCAAGTCTGATACTCGAAACCAATAACTGGAATGGCCTAGGGGAAAAGTACACACACCATTGTAATCGGGCGAGATTCTACTTTCAGATGCAACAGGAATTTCTCGAGTTCGTCAATCCGTTCGAGAGATATGGGTGTTTGAAGTTAAAGAATGGTTGAGAAACCATCGAAATTTTCGCAATTCTAATGCTAGAAACAAATAACTGGAATGGCCTAGGGGAAAAGTACACACACCATTCTAATCGGGCGAGGGTCTACTTTCAGATGCAACAGGAATTTGTGGAGTTCGTCAATCCGTTCGCGAGATATGAGAGTTTGAAGTTATGGAATTGTTGAGAAACCATCAAAATTTTCGCAAGTCTGATACTCGAAACCAATAACTACAAAGGCCTAGGTGAAAAACACACATACCTTTGTAATCGGGCGAGTTTCTACTTTCAGATGCAACAGGAATTTCTCGAGTTCGTCAATCCGTTCGCGAGATATGGGAGTTTGAAGTTAAGGAATTGTTGAGAAACCATCAAAATTTTCGCAAGTCTGATACTCGAAACCAATAACTACGAAGGCCTAGGTGAAAAACACACATATCTTTGTAATCGGGCTAGTTTCTACTTTCAGATGCAACAGGAATATCTCGAGTTCGTCAATCCGTTCGCGAGATAAGGGAGTTTGAAGTTAAGGAATGCTTGACAAACCATGAAAATTTTCGCAAGTCTGATACTCGAAACCAATAACTGGAATGGCCTAGGGGAAAAGTACACACACCATTGTAATCGGGCGAGATTCTACTTTCAGATGCAACAGGAATTAATGGAGTTCGTCAATCGGTTCGCGAGATATGGGTGTTTGAAGTTAAGGAATGTTTGAGAAACCATCGAAATTTTCGCAATTCTGATGCTAGAAACGAATAACTGGAATGGCCTAGGGGAAAAGTACACACACCACTCTAATCGAGCGAGGTTCTACTTTCAGATGCAACAGGAATTTCTCGAGTTCGTCAATCCGTTCGCGTGATATGGGAGTTTGAAGATAAGGAATGGTTGAGAAACCATCCAAATTTTCGCAAGTCTGATACTCGAAACCAATAACTACAAAGGCCTAGGGGAAAAATACACACACCATTGTAATCGGGCGAGATTCTACTTTCAGATGCAACAGGAATTAATGGAGTTCGTCAATCCGTTCACGAGATATGGGAGTTTGAAGTTAAGGAATGGTTGAGAAACCATCGAAATTTTCGCAATTCTGATGCTCGAAACGAATAAGTGGAATGGCCTAGGGGAAAAGTACACACACCACTCTAATCGGGCGAGGGTCTACTTTCAGATGCAACAGGAATTTCTGGAGTTCGTCAATCCGTTCGCGAGATATGGAAGTTTGAAGTTAAGGAATTGTTGAGAAACCATCAAACTTTTCGCAAGTCTGATACACGAAACCAATAACTACAAAGGCCTAGGGCAAAAACACACATATCTTTGTAATCGGGCGAGTTTCTACTTTCAGATGCAACAGGAATTTCTCGAGTTCGTCAATCCGTTCGCGAGAAATGGGAGTTTGAAGTTAAGGAATGGTTGAGAAACTATCAAAATTTTCGCAAGTCTGATACTCGAAACCAATAACTACAAAGGCCTAGGTGAAAAACACACATATCTTTGTAATCGGGCTAGTTTCTACTTTCAGATGCAACAGGAATATCTCGAGTTCGTCAATCCGTTCGCGAGATAAGGGAGTTTGAATTTAAGGAATGCTTGACAAACCATGAAAATTTTCGCAAGTCTGAGACTCGAAACCAATAACTGGAATGGCCTAGGGGAAAAGTACACACACCATTGTAATCGGGCGAGATTCTACTTTCAGATGCAACAGGAATTAATGGAGTTCGTCAATCCGTTCGCGAAATATGGGTGTTTGAAGTTAAGGAATGTTTGAGAAACCATCGAAATTTTCGCAATTCTGATGCTAGAAACGAATAACTGGAATGGCCTAGGGGAAAAGTACACACACCACTCTAATCGAGCGAGGTTCTACTTTCAGATGCAACAGGAATTTCTCGAGTTCGCCAATCCGTTCGCGTGATATGGGAGTTTGAAGTTAAGGAATGGTTGAGAAACCATCCAAATTTTCGCAAGTCTGATACTCGAAACCAATAACTAGAAAGGCCTAGGTGAAAAACACACATATCTTTGTAATCGAGCGAGTTTCTACTTTCAGATGCAACAGGAATTTCTCGAGTTCGTCAATCCGTTCGCGAGAAATGGGAGTTTGAAGTTAAGGAATGGTAGAGAAACTATCAAAATTTTCGCAAGTCTGATACCCGAAACCAATAACTACAAAGGCCTAGGTGAAAAACACACATATCTTTGTAATCGAGCGAGTTTCTACTTTCAGATGCAACAGGAATTTCTCGAGTTCGCCAATCCGTTCGCGACATATGGGAGTTTGAAGTTAAGGAATGCTTGAGAAACCATCAAAATTTTCGGCGGTCTGATACTCGAAACCAATAACTACAAAGGCCTAGGGGAAAAATACACACACCATTGTAATCGGGCGAGATTCTACTTTCAGATGCAACAGGAATTAATGGAGTTCGTCAATCCGTTCGCGAGATATGGGAGTTTGAAGTTAAGGAATGGTTGAGAAACCATCCAAATTTTCGCAAGTCTGATACTCGAAACCAATAACTACAAAGGCCTAGGGGGAAAATACACATACCGTTGTAATCGGGCGAGATTCTACTTTCAGATGCAATAGGAATTAATGGAGTTCGTCAATCCGTTCGCGAGATATGGGCGTTTGATGTTAAGGAATGGTTGAGAAACCATCAAAATTTTCGCTGGTCTGATACTCGAAACCAATAACTGGAATGGCCTAGGGGAAAGGTACACACACCATTGTAATCGGGCGAGATTCTACTTTCAGGTGCAACAGGAATTAATGGAGTTCGTCAATCCGTTCGCGAGATATGGGAGTTTGAAGTTAAGGAATGGTTGTGAAACCATAAAAATTTTCGCAAGTCTGATACTCGAAACCAATAACTACAAAGGCGTAGGTGAAAAACACACATATCTTTGTAATCGAGCGTGTTTCTACTTTCAGATGCAACAGGAATTTCTCGAGTTCGTCAATCCGTTGGAGAGAAATGGGAGTTTGAAGTTAAGGAATGCTTGAGAAACCATCGAAATTTTCGCAATTCGGATGCTAGAAACGAATAACTGGAATGGCCAAGGGGAAAAGTACACACACCATTCTAATCGGGCGAGGGTCTACTTTCAGATGCAACAGGAATTAATGGAGTTCGTCAATCCGTTCGCGAGATATGGGAGTTTGAAGTTAAGGAATGGTTGTGAAACCATCAAAATTTTCGCAAGTCTGATACTCGAAACCAATAACTACGAAGGCCTAGGTGAAAAACACACATACCTTTGCAATCGGGCGGGTTTCCACTCTCAGATGCAACAGGAACTTCTCGAGTTCGTCAATCCGTTCGCGAGGTATGGGAGTTTGAAGTTAAGGAATGGTTGAGAAACTATCAAAATTTTCGCAAGTCTGATACTCGAAACCAATAACTACAAAGGCCTAGGGGAAAAATACACACACCATTGTAATCGGACGAGATTCTACTTTCAGATGCAACAGGAATTTTTGGAGTTCGTCAATCCGTTCGCGAGAAATGGGAGTTTGAAGTTAAGGAATGGTTGAGAAACTATCAAAATTTTCGCAAGTCTGATACTCGAAACCAATAACTACAATGGCCTAGGGTAAAAATACACACACCGTTGTAATCGGGCGAGTTTCTGCTTTCAGATGCAACAGGAATTTCTCGAGTTCGTCAATCCGTTCACGAGATATGGGAGTTCGTAGTTAAGGAGTGGTTGAGAAACCATCAAAATTTTCGCAAGTCTGATACTCGAAACCAATAACTACAGAGGCCTAGGGGAAAAATGCACATACCTTTGTAATCGCGCGAGTTTCTACTTTAAGATGCAACAGGAATTTCTCGAGTTCGTCAATCTGTTCGCGAGAAATGGGAGTTTGGATTTAAGGAATGGTTGAGAAACTATCAAAATATTCGCAAGTCTGATACTCGAAACCAATAACTACAATGGCCTAGGGGAAAAATACACACACCGTTGTACTCGGGCGAGTTTCTGCTTTCAGATGCAACAGGAATTTTTCGAGTTCGTCAATCCGTTCGCGAGAAATGGGAGTTTGACGTTAAGGAATGGTTGAGAAACTATCCAAATTTTCGCAAGTCTGATACTCGAAACCAATAACTACAATGGCCTAGGGGAAAAATACACACACCGTTGTAATCGGGCGAGTTTCTGCTTTCAGCTGCAACAGGAATTTCTCGAGTTCGTTAATCCGTTCGCGAGATATGGGAGTTTGAAGTTAAGGAATGGTTGAGAAACCATCGAAATTTTCGCAAATCTGATGCTAGAAACGAATAACTGGAATGGCCTAGGGGAAAAGTACACACACCATTCTAATCGGGCGAGTCTCTACTTTCAGATGCAACAGGAATTTCTCGAGTTCGTCAATCCGTTCGCGAGATATGGTAGTTTGAAGTTAAGGAATGTTTGGGAAACCCTCAAAATTTTCGCAAGTCTGATACTCGAAACCAATAACTACAAAGGCCTAGGGGAAAAACACACATATCTTTGTAATCGGGAGAGATTCTAATTTCAGATGCAATAGGAATTTCTCGAGTTCGTCAATCCGTTCGCGAGAAACGGGAGTTTGAAGTTAAGGAATGGTTGAGAAACCATCGAAATTTCCGCAAGTATGATACTCGAAACCAATAACTACAAAGGCCTAGGGGAAAAGTACACACACCATTCTAATCGGGCGAGTCTCTAGTTTCAGATGCAACAGGAATTTCTCGAGTTCGTCAAGCCGTTCGCGATATGTGGTAGTTTGAAGTTAAGGAATGTTTGGGAAACCCTCAACAATTTCGCACGTCTGATACTCGAAACCAATAACTACAAAGGCCTAGGGGAAAAACACACATATCTTTGTAATCGGGCGAGTTTCTAATTTCAGATGCAACAGGAATTTCTCGAGTTCGTCAATCCGTTCGCGAGATATGGGAGTTTGAAGTTAAGGAATGGTTGAGAAACCATCAAAATTTTCGCAAGTCTGATACTCGAAACCAATAACTACAAAGGCCTAGGGGAAAAATACACACACCGTTGTAATCGGGCGAGTTTCTGCTTTCAGATGCAACAGGAATTTCTCGAGTTCGTCAATCGGTTCACGAGATATGGGAGTTTGAAGCTAAGGAATGGTTGAGAAACCTTCAAAATTTTCGCTGGTCTGATACTCGAAACGAATAACTGGAATGGCCTAGGTCAAAAATTCACGTACCGTTGTAATCGGGCGTGTTTCCAATTTCAGATGCAACAGGAATTTCTCGAGTTCGTCAATCCGTTCGCGAGATATGGGAGTTCGAAGTTAAGGAATGGTTGAGAAATCATCAAAATTTTCGCAAGTCTGATACTCGAAACCAATAACTACAGAGGCCTAGGGGAAAAATGCACATACCTTTGTAACCGGGCGAGTTTCTACTTTAAGATGCAACAGGAATTTCTCGAGTTCGTCAATCCGTTCGCGAGAAATGGGAGTTTGAATTTAAGGAATGGTTGAGAAACAATCAAAATTTTCGCAAGTCTGATACTCGAAACCAATAACTACAATGGCCTAGGGGAAAAATACACACACCGTTGAAATCGGGCGAGTTTCTGCTTTCAGATGCAGCAGGAATTTCTCGAGTTCGTCGATCCGTTCGCGAGATATGGGAGTTTGAAGCTAAGGAATGGTTGAGAAACCGTCAAAATTTTCGCTGGTCTGATACTCGAAACCAATAACTGGAATGGCCTAGGTCAAAGATTCACGTACCGTTGTAATCGGGCGTGTTTCCACTTTCAGATGCAACAGGAATTTCACGAGTTCGTCAATCCGTTCGCGAGATATGGGAGTTAGAAGTTATGGAATGTTTGGGAAACCCTCAAAATTTTCGCAAGTCTGATACTCGAAACCAATAACTACAACGGCCTAGGGGAAAAATACACACACCGTTGTAATCGGGCGAGTTTCTGCTTTCAGATGCAACAGGAATTTCTCGAGTTCGTCAATCCGTTCGCGAGAAATGGGAGTTTGAATTTAAGGAATGGTTGAGAAACTATCAAAATTTTCGCAAGTCTGATACTCGAAACCAATAACTGGAATGACCTAGGGGAAAAGTACACACACCATTGTAATCGGGCGATATTCTGCTTCCAGGTGCAACAGGAATTTCTCGAGTTCGTCAATCCGTTCTCGAGATATGGGAGTTTGAAGTTAAGGGATGGTTGAGAAACTATTAAATTTTCGCAAGTCTAATACTCGAAACCAATATCTACAAAGGCCTAGGTGAAAAACACACATATCTTTGTAATCGGGCGAGTTTCTACTTTCAGATGCAACAGGAATTTCTCGAGTTCGTCAATCCGTTCGCGAGAAATGGGAGTTTGAAGTTAAGGAATGGTTGAGAAACTATCCAAAATTTTCGCAAGTCTGATACCCGAAACCAATAACTACAAAGGCCTAGGTGAAAAACACACATATCTTTGTAATCGGGCGAGTTTCTTCTTTAAGATGCAACAGGAATTTCTCGAGTTCGTCAATCCGTTCGCGAGAAATGGGAGTTTGAAGTTTAGGAATGGTTGAGAAACTATCAAAATTTTCGCAAGTCTGATACTCGAAACCAATAACTACAATGGCCTAGGGGAAAAACACACATACCGTTGTAATCGGGCGAGTTTCTGCTTTCAGATGCAACAGGAATTTCTCGAGTTCGTCAATCCGTTCGCGAGAAATGGGAGTTTGAATTTAAGGAATGGTTGAGAAACTATCAAAATTTTCGCAAGTCTGATACTCGAAACCAATAACTACAATGGCCTAAAGGAAAAATACACACATCGTTGTAATCGGGCGAGTATCTGCTTTCAGATGCAACAGGAATTTCTCGAGTTCGTCAATCCGTTCGCGAGATATGGGAGTTAGAAGTTATGGAATGTTTGAGAAACCATCAAAATTTTCGCAAGTCTGATACTCGAAACCAATAACTACTGTGGCCTAGGGCAAAAATGCACATACCGTTGAAATCGGGCAAGTTTCTGCTTTCAGATGCAGCAGGAATTTCTCGAGTTCGTCGATCCGTTCGCGAGATATGGGAGTTTGATGCTAAGGAATGGTTGAGAAACCGTCAAAATTTTCGCTGGTCTGATAGTCGAAACCAATAACTGGAATGGCCTAGGTCAAAAATTCACGTATCGTTGTAATCGGGCGTGTTTCCACTTTCAGGTGCAACAGGAATTTCTCGAGTTCGACAATCCGTTCGCGAGATATGGGAGTTAGAAGTTATGGAATGCTTGAGAAACCATCAAAATTTTCGCAAGTCTGAAACTCGAAACCAATAACTACAAAGGCCTAGGGGAAAAATGCACATACCTTTGTAATCGGGCGAGTTTCCACTTTCAGATGCAACAGGTATTTCTCGAGTTCGTCTATCCGTTCGCGTGATATGGTAGTTTGAAGTTAAGGAATGTTTGGGAAACCCTCAAAATTTTCGCAAGTCTGATACTCGAAACCAATAACTACAAAGGCCTAGGGGAAAAACACACATATCTTTGTAATCGTGCGAGATTCTAATTTCAGATGCAACAGGAATTTCTCGAGTTCGTCAATCCGTTCGCGAGATATGGGAGTTAGAAGTTATGGAATGCTTGAGAAACCATCAAAATTTTCGCAAGTCTGATACTCGAAACCAATAACTACTATGGCCTAGGGAAAAAATGCACACACCGTTGTAATCGGGCGAGTTTCTGCTTTCAGATGCAACAGGAATTTCTCGAGTTCGTCGATCCGTTCGCGAGATATGGGAGTTCGAATTTAAGGAATGGTTGAGAAACCATCAAAATTTTCGCAAGTCTGATACTCGAAACCAATAACTACAAAGGCCTAGGGGAAAAATGCACATACCTTTGTAATCGGGCGAGTTTCCACTTTCAGATGCAACAGGAATTTCTCGAGTTCGTCAATCCGTTCGCGAGAAATGGGAGTTTGAAGTTAAGGAATGGTTGAGAAACTATCAAAATTTTCGCAAGTCTGATACTCGAAACCAATAACAACAATGGCCTAGGGGAAAAATACACACACCGTTGTAATCGGGCGAGTTTCTGCTTTCAGATGCAACAGGAATTTCTCGAGTTCGTCAATCCGTTCACGAGATATGGGAGTTCGTAGTTAAGGAGTGGTTGAGAAACCATCAAAATTTTCGCAAGTCTGATACTCGAAACCAATAACTACAAAGGCCTAGGGGAAAAACACACATATCTTTGTAATCGGGCGAGTTTCTAATTTCAGATGCAACAGGAATTTCTCGAGTTCGTCAATCCGTTCGCGAGAAATGGGAGTTTGAAGTTAAGGAATGGTTGAGAAACTATCAAAATTTTCGCAAGTCTGATACTCGAAACCAATAACTACAATGGCCTAGGGGAAAAATACACACACCGTTGTAATCGGGCTAGTTTCTGCTTTCAGATGCAACAGGAATTTCTCGAGTTCGTCAATCCGTTCACGAGATATGGGAGTTCGTAGTTAAGGAATGGTTGAGAAACCATCAAAATTTTCGCAAGTCTGATACTCGAAACCAATAACTACAAAGGCCTAGGGGAAAAATACACACACCGTTGTAATCGGGCGAGTTTCTGCTTTCAGATGCAACAGGAATTTCTCGAGTTCGTCAATCGGTTCACGAGATATGGGAGTTTGATGCTAAGGAATGGTTGAGAAACCTTCAAAATTTTCGCTGGTCTGATACTCGAAACGAATAACTGGAATGGCCTAGGTCAAAAATTCACGTACCGTTGTAATCGGGCGTGTTTCCAATTTCAGATGCAACAGGAATTTCTCGAGTTCGTCAATCCGTTCGCGAGATATGGGAGTTCGAAGTTAAGGAATGGTTGAGAAACCATCAAAATTTTCGCAAGTCTGATACTCGAAACCAATAACTACAGAGGCCTAGGGGAAAAATGCACATACCTTTGTAACCGGGCGAGTTTCTACTTTAAGATGCAACAGGAATTTCTCGAGTTCGTCAATCCGTTCGCGAGAAATGGGAGTTTGAATTTAAGGAATGGTTGAGAAACAATCAAAATTTTCGCAAGTCTGATACTCGAAACCAATAACTACAATGGCCTAGGGGAAAAATACACACACCGTTGAAATCGGGCGAGTTTCTGCTTTCAGATGCAGCAGGAATTTCTCGAGTTCGTCGATCCGTTCGCGAGATATGGGAGTTTGAAGCTAAGGAATGGTTGAGAAACCGTCAAAATTTTCGCTGGTCTGATACTCGAAACCAATAACTGGAATGGCCTAGGTCAAAGATTCACGTACCGTTGTAATCGGGCGTGTTTCCACTTTCAGATGCAACAGGAATTTCACGAGTTCGTCAATCCGTTCGCGAGATATGGGAGTTAGAAGTTATGGAATGTTTGGGAAACCCTCAAAATTTTCGCAAGTCTGATACTCGAAACCAATAACTACAACGGCCTAGGGGAAAAATACACACACCGTTGTAATCGGGCGAGTTTCTGCTTTCAGATGCAACAGGAATTTCTCGAGTTCGTCAATCCGTTCGCGAGAAATGGGAGTTTGAATTTAAGGAATGGTTGAGAAACTATCAAAATTTTCGCAAGTCTGATACTCGAAACCAATAACTGGAATGACCTAGGGGAAAAGTACACACACCATTGTAATCGGGCGATATTCTGCTTCCAGGTGCAACAGGAATTTCTCGAGTTCGTCAATCCGTTCTCGAGATATGGGAGTTTGAAGTTAAGGGATGGTTGAGAAACTATTAAATTTTCGCAAGTCTAATACTCGAAACCAATATCTACAAAGGCCTAGGTGAAAAACACACATATCTTTGTAATCGGGCGAGTTTCTACTTTCAGATGCAACAGGAATTTCTCGAGTTCGTCAATCCGTTCGCGAGAAATGGGAGTTTGAAGTTAAGGAATGGTTGAGAAACTATCCAAAATTTTCGCAAGTCTGATACCCGAAACCAATAACTACAAAGGCCTAGGTGAAAAACACACATATCTTTGTAATCGGGCGAGTTTCTTCTTTAAGATGCAACAGGAATTTCTCGAGTTCGTCAATCCGTTCGCGAGAAATGGGAGTTTGAAGTTTAGGAATGGTTGAGAAACTATCAAAATTTTCGCAAGTCTGATACTCGAAACCAATAACTACAATGGCCTAGGGGAAAAACACACATACCGTTGTAATCGGGCGAGTTTCTGCTTTCAGATGCAACAGGAATTTCTCGAGTTCGTCAATCCGTTCGCGAGAAATGGGAGTTTGAATTTAAGGAATGGTTGAGAAACTATCAAAATTTTCGCAAGTCTGATACTCGAAACCAATAACTACAATGGCCTAAAGGAAAAATACACACATCGTTGTAATCGGGCGAGTATCTGCTTTCAGATGCAACAGGAATTTCTCGAGTTCGTCAATCCGTTCGCGAGATATGGGAGTTAGAAGTTATGGAATGTTTGAGAAACCATCAAAATTTTCGCAAGTCTGATACTCGAAACCAATAACTACTGTGGCCTAGGGCAAAAATGCACATACCGTTGAAATCGGGCAAGTTTCTGCTTTCAGATGCAGCAGGAATTTCTCGAGTTCGTCGATCCGTTCGCGAGATATGGGAGTTTGAAGCTAAGGAATGGTTGAGAAACCGTCAAAATTTTCGCTGGTCTGATAGTCGAAACCAATAACTGGAATGGCCTAGGTCAAAAATTCACGTATCGTTGTAATCGGGCGTGTTTCCACTTTCAGGTGCAACAGGAATTTCTCGAGTTCGACAATCCGTTCGCGAGATATGGGAGTTAGAAGTTATGGAATGCTTGAGAAACCATCAAAATTTTCGCAAGTCTGAAACTCGAAACCAATAACTACAAAGGCCTAGGGGAAAAATGCACATACCTTTGTAATCGGGCGAGTTTCCACTTTCAGATGCAACAGGTATTTCTCGAGTTCGTCTATCCGTTCGCGTGATATGGTAGTTTGAAGTTAAGGAATGTTTGGGAAACCCTCAAAATTTTCGCAAGTCTGATACTCGAAACCAATAACTACAAAGGCCTAGGGGAAAAACACACATATCTTTGTAATCGTGCGAGATTCTAATTTCAGATGCAACAGGAATTTCTCGAGTTCGTCAATCCGTTCGCGAGATATGGGAGTTAGAAGTTATGGAATGCTTGAGAAACCATCAAAATTTTCGCAAGTCTGATACTCGAAACCAATAACTACTATGGCCTAGGGAAAAAATGCACACACCGTTGTAATCGGGCGAGTTTCTGCTTTCAGATGCAACAGGAATTTCTCGAGTTCGTCGATCCGTTCGCGAGATATGGGAGTTCGAATTTAAGGAATGGTTGAGAAACCATCAAAATTTTCGCAAGTCTGATACTCGAAACCAATAACTACAAAGGCCTAGGGGAAAAATGCACATACCTTTGTAATCGGGCGAGTTTCCACTTTCAGATGCAACAGGAATTTCTCGAGTTCGTCAATCCGTTCGCGAGAAATGGGAGTTTGAAGTTAAGGAATGGTTGAGAAACTATCAAAATTTTCGCAAGTCTGATACTCGAAACCAATAACAACAATGGCCTAGGGGAAAAATACACACACCGTTGTAATCGGGCGAGTTTCTGCTTTCAGATGCAACAGGAATTTCTCGAGTTCGTCAATCCGTTCACGAGATATGGGAGTTCGTAGTTAAGGAGTGGTTGAGAAACCATCAAAATTTTCGCAAGTCTGATACTCGAAACCAATAACTACAAAGGCCTAGGGGAAAAACACACATATCTTTGTAATCGGGCGAGTTTCTAATTTCAGATGCAACAGGAATTTCTCGAGTTCGTCAATCCGTTCGCGAGAAATGGGAGTTTGAAGTTAAGGAATGGTTGAGAAACTATCAAAATTTTCGCAAGTCTGATACTCGAAACCAATAACTACAATGGCCTAGGGGAAAAATACACACACCGTTGTAATCGGGCTAGTTTCTGCTTTCAGATGCAACAGGAATTTCTCGAGTTCGTCAATCCGTTCACGAGATATGGGAGTTCGTAGTTAAGGAGTGGTTGAGAAACCATCAAAATTTTCGCAAGTCTGATACTCGAAACCAATAACTACAGAGGCCTAGGGGAAAAATGCACATACCTTTGTAATCGCGCGAGTTTCTACTTTAAGATGCAACAGGAATTTCTCGAGTTCGTCAATCTGTTCGCGAGAAATGGGAGTTTGGATTTAAGGAATGGTTGAGAAACTATCAAAATTTTCGCAAGTCTGATACTCGAAACCAATAACTACAATGGCCTAGGGGAAAAATACACACACCGTTGTACTCGGGCGAGTTTCTGCTTTCAGATGCAACAGGAATTTTTCGAGTTCGTCAATCCGTTCGCGAGAAATGGGAGTTTGACGTTAAGGAATGGTTGAGAAACTATCCAAATTTTCGCAAGTCTGATACTCGAAACCAATAACTACAATGGCCTAGGGGAAAAATACACACACCGTTGTATTCGGGCGAGTTTCTGCTTTCAGCTGCAACAGGAATTTCTCGAGTTCGTCAATCCGTTCGCGAGATATGGGAGTTTGAAGTTAAGGAATGGTTGAGAAACCATCGAAATTTTCGCAAATCTGATGCTAGAAACGAATAACTGGAATGGCCTAGGGGAAAAGTACACACACCATTCTAATCGGGCCAGTCTCTACTTTCAGATGCAACAGGAATTTCTCGAGTTCGTCAATACGTTCGCGAGATATGGTAGTTTGAAGTTAAGGAATGTTTGGGAAACCCTCAAAATTTTCGCAAGTCTGATACTCGAAACCAATAACTACAAAGGCCTAGGGGAAAAACACACATATCTTTGTAATCGGGCGAGATTCTAATTTCAGATGCAACAGGAATTTCTCGAGTTCGTCAATCCGTTCGCGAGAAATGGGAGTTTGAAGTTAAGGAATGGTTGAGAAACCATCGAAATTTCCGCAAGTCTGATACTCGAAACCAATAACTACAAAGGCCTAGGGGAAAAGTACACACACCATTCTAATCGGGCGAGTCTCTAGTTTCAGATGCAACAGGAATTTCTCGAGTTCGTCAAGCCGTTCGCGATATGTGGTAGTTTGAAGTTAAGGAATGTTTGGGAAACCCTCAACAATTTCGCAGGTCTGATACTCGAAACCAATAACTACGAAGGCCTAGGGGAAGAACACACATATCTTTGTAATCGGGCGAGTTTCTAATTTCAGATGCAACAGGAATTTCTCGAGTTCGTCAATCCGTTCGCGAGATATGGGAGTTTGAAGTTAAGGAATGGTTGAGAAACCATCAAAATTTTCGCAAGTCTGATACTCGAAACCAATAACTACAAAGGCCTAGGGGAAAAATACACACACCGTTGTAATCGGGCGAGTTTCTGCTTTCAGATGCAACAGGAATTTCTCGAGTTCGTCAATCGGTTCACGAGATATGGGAGTTCGAAGTTAAGGAATGGTTGAGAAACCATCAAAATTTTCGCAAGTCTGATACTCGAAACCAATAACTACAAAGGCCTAGGGGAAAAATACACATACCTTTGTAATCGGGCGAGTTTCCACTTTCAGATGCAACAGGAATTTCTCGAGTTCGTCAATCCGTTCACGAGATATGGGAGTTCGTAGTTAAGGAATGGTTGAGAAACCATCAAAATTTTCGCAAGTCTGATACTCGAAACCAATAACTACAGAGGCCTAGGGGAAAAATGCACATACCGTTGAAATCGGGCGAGTTTCTGCTTTCAGATGCAGCAGGAATTCCTCGAGTTCGTCGATCCGTTCGCGAGATATGGGAGTTTGAAGCTAAGGAATGGTTGAGAAACCTTCAAAATTTTCGCTGGTCTGATACTCGAAACCAATAACTGGAATGGCCTAGGTCAAAAATTCACGTGCCGTTGTAATCGGGCGCGTTTCCACTTTCAGATGCAACAGGAATTTCTCGAGTTCGTCAATCCGTTCGCGAGATATGGGAGTTAGAAGTTATGGAATGCTTGAGAAACCATCAAAATTTTCGCAAGTCTGATACTCGAAACCAATAACTACAAAGGCCTAGGGGAAAAATGCACATACCTTTGTAATCGGGCGAGATTCCACATTCAGATGCAACAGGAATTTCTCGAGTTCGTCAATCCGTTCGCGAGATATGGTAGTTTGAAGTTAAGGAATGTTTGGGAAACCCTCAAAATTTTCGCAAGTCTGATACTCGAAACCAATAACTACAACGGCCTAGGGGAAAAACACACATACCTTTGTAATCGGGCGAGTTTCCACTTTCAGGTGCAGCAGGAATTTCTCGAGTTCGTCGATCCGTTCGCGAGATATGGGAGTTTGAAGCTAAGGAATGGTTGAGAAACCTTCAAAATTTTCGCTGGTCTGATACTCGAAACGAATAACTGGAATGGCCTAGGTCAAAAATTCACGTACCGTTGTAATCGGGCGTGTTTCCAATTTCAGATGCAACAGGAATTTCTCGAGTTCGTCAATCCGTTCGCGAGATATGGGAGTTCGAAGTTAAGGAATGGTTGAGAAACCATCAAAATGTTCGCAAGTCTGATACTCGAAACCAATAACTACAGAGGCCTAGGGGAAAAATGCACATACCTTTGTAACCGGGCGAGTTTCTACTTTAAGATGCAACAGGAATTTCTCGAGTTCGTCAATCCGTTCGCGAGAAATGGGAGTTTGAATTTAAGGAATGGTTGAGAAACAATCAAAATTTTCGCAAGTCTGATACTCGAAACCAATAACTAGAATGGCCTAGGGGAAAAATACACACACCGTTGTAATCGGGCGAGTATCTGCTTTCAGATGCAACAGGAATTTCTCGAGTTCGTCAATCCGTTCGCGAGATATGGGAGTTAGAAGTTATGGAATGCTTGAGAAACCATCAAAATTTTCGCAAGTCTGATACTCGAAACCAACAACTACTGTGGCCTAGGGCAAAAATGCACATACCGTTGAAATCGGGCGAGTTTCTGCTTTCAGATGCAGCAGGAGTTTCTCGAGTTCGTCGATCCGTTCGCGAGATATGGGAGTTTGAAGCTAAGGAATGGTTGAGAAACCGTCAAAATTTTCGCTGGTCTGATACTCGAAACCAATAACTGGAATGGCCTAGGTCAAAGATTCACGTACCGTTGTAATCGGGCGTGTTTCCACTTTCAGATGCAACAGGAATTTCACGAGTTCGTCAATCCGTTCGCGAGATATGGGAGTTAGAAGTTATGGAATGTTTGGGAAACCCTCAAAATTTTCGCAAGTCTGATACTCGAAACCAATAACTACAACGGCCTAGGGGAAAAATACACACACCGTTGTAATCGGGCGAGTTTCTGCTTTCAGATGCAACAGGAATTTCTCGAGTTCGTCAATCCGTTCGCGAGAAATGGGAGTTTGAATTTAAGGAATGGTTGAGAAACTATCAAAATTTTCGCAAGTCTGATACTCGAAACCAATAACTGGAATGACCTAGGGGAAAAGTACACACACCATTGTAATCGGGCGATATTCTGCTTCCAGGTGCAACAGGAATTTCTCGAGTTCGTCAATCCGTTCTCGAGATATGGGAGTTTGAAGTTAAGGGATGGTTGAGAAACTATTAAATTTTCGCAAGTCTAATACTCGAAACCAATATCTACAAAGGCCTAGGTGAAAAACACACATATCTTTGTAATCGGGCGAGTTTCTACTTTCAGATGCAACAGGAATTTCTCGAGTTCGTCAATGCGTTCGCGAGAAATGGGAGTTTGAAGTTAAGGAATGGTTGAGAAACTATCCAAAATTTTCGCAAGTCTGATACCCGAAACCAATAACTACAAAGGCCTAGGTGAAACACACATATCTTTGTAATCGGGCGAGTTTCTTCTTTAAGATGCAACAGGAATTTCTCGAGTTCGTCAATCCGTTCGCGAGAAATGGGAGTTTGAAGTTTAGGAATGGTTGAGAAACTATCAAAATTTTCGCAAGTCTGATACTCGAAACCAATAACTACAATGGCCTAGGGGAAAAACACACATACCGTTGTAATCGGGCGAGTTTCTGCTTTCAGATGCAACAGGAATTTCTCGAGTTCGTCAATCCGTTCACGAGATATGGGAGTTCGAAGTTAAGGAATGGTTGAGGAACCATCAAAATTTTCGCAAGTCTGATACTCGAAACCAATAACTACAGAGGCCTAGGGGAAAAATGCACATACCTTTGTAATCGGGCGAGTTTCTACTTTAAGATGCAACAGGAATTTCTCGAGTTCGTCAATCCGTTGGCGAGAAATGGGAGTTTGAATTTAAGGAATGGTTGAGAAACTATCAAAATTTTCGCAAGTCTGATACTCGAAACCAATAACTACAATGGCCTAAAGGAAAAATACACACATCGTTGTAATCGGGCGAGTATCTGCTTTCAGATGCAGCAGGAATTTCTCGAGTTCGTCAATCCGTTCGCGAGATATGGGAGTTAGAAGTTATGGAATGCTTGAGAAACCATCAAAATTTTCACAAGTCTGATACTCGAAACCAATAACTACAAAGGCCTAGGGGAAAAATGCACATACCGTTGAAATCGGGCGAGTTTCTGCTTTCAGATGCAGCAGGAATTTCTCGAGTTCGTCGATCCGTTCGCGAGATATGGGAGTTTGAAGCTAAGGAATGGTTGAGAAACCTTCAAAATTTTCGCTGGTCTGATACTCGAAACCAATAACAGGAATGGCCTAGGTCAAAAATTCACGTACCGTTGTAATCGGGCGTGTTTCCACTTTCAGATGCAACAGGAATTTCTCGAGTTCGTCAATCCGTTCGCGAGATATGGGAGTTAGAAGTTATGGAATGCTTGAGAAACCATCAAAATTTTCGCAAGTCTGATACTCGAAACCAATAACTACAAAGGCCTAGGGGAAAAATGCACATACCTTTCTCATCGGGCGAGTTTCCACTTTCAGATGCAGCAGGAATTTCTCGAGTTCGTCAATCCGTTCGCGAGATATGGTAGTTTGAAGTTAAGGAATGTTTGGGAAACCCTCAAAATTTTCGCAAGTCTGATACCCGAAACCAATAACTACAAAGGCCTAGGGGAAAAACACACATATCTTTGTAATCGTGCGAGTTTCTAATTTCAGATGCAACAGGAATTTCTCGAGTTCGTCAATCCGTTCGCGAGATGTGGGAGTTTGAAGTTAAGGAATGGTTGAGAAACCATCAAAATTTTCGCAAGTCTGATACTCGAGACCAATAACTGCAGAGGCCTAGGGGAAAAATACACATACCTTTGTAATCGGGCGAGTTTCCACTTTCAGATGCAACAGGAATTTCTCGAGTTCGTCGATCCGTTCGCGAGATATGGGAGTTTGAAGCTAAGGAATGGTTGAGAAACCGTCAAAATTTTCGCTGGTCTGATAGTCGAAACCAATAACTGGAATGGCCTGGGTCAAAAATTCACGTATCGTTGTAATCGGGCGTGTTTCCACTTTCAGATGCAACAGGAATTTCTCGAGTTCGTCAATCCGTTCGCGAGATATGGGAGTTAGAAGTTATGGAATGCTTGAGAAACCATCAAAATTTTCGCAAGTCTGAAACTCGAAACCAATAACTACAAAGGCCTAGGGGAAAAATGCACATACCTTTGTAATCGGGCGAGTTTCCACTTTCAGATGCAACAGGTATTTCTCGAGTTCGTCTATCCGTTCGCGTGATATGGTAGTTTGAAGTTAAGGAATGTTTGGGAAACCCTCAAAATTTTCGCAAGTCTGATACTCGAAACCAATAACTACAAAGGCCTAGGGGAAAAACACACATATCTTTGTAATCGTGCGAGATTCTAATTTCAGATGCAACAGGAATTTCTCGAGTTCGTCAATCCGTTCGCGAGATATGGGAGTTAGAAGTTATGGAATGCTTGAGAAACCATCAAAATTTTCGCAAGTCTGATACTCGAAACCAATAACTACTATGGCCTAGGGAAAAAATGCACATACCGTTGAAATCGGGCGAGTTTCTGCTTTCAGATGCAGCTGGAATTTCTCGAGTTCGTCGATCCGTTCGCGAG